>NW_024412388.1:50151213-50270546 GCF_014898765.1 Herpailurus yagouaroundi
GTCAGGCTCTGTGCTATCAGATTCTGTCTCTGTCTCTGCCCCTCCCCCACATGTGGTCTCTCTCTCTCTCTCTCTCTCTCTCTCTCTCAAAAATAAATAAACATTTAAAATTTAAAAAAAAACAATTATCTTGAAACATGAAGAGTATATAGGGCCAGGTAATGCTAGAGCCATTTGATTTATTTTCCCTTATTTTAAGGTCACAGCAATCCTATTATATGGGCAATATACCCATTTTACAGATGCAGATAGGCTCAGAGAGGTTAAATAATTTTCCCAAAGTCTCACAGTTTTCCTCCTTCCAATTCATTTCATTCCAATAGCTGGAATGACTTTTCATATCTGTAACTAGTTATTTTTCTAAAAGGGAAATGTCACTCTCTTGCTTAAAACTCTTCAGTGGCTGCCTACTGTCGTCAGGGCAAAATTTATCCTTGGTCCTGCCTTTCTCCAAGCCACCCTCTCCTTGCTTCTCCCTACCCCTTAGACTGAAGGTTCTAGCTACACTGAATCATATATTGTTCCCTAAAACCTCCTGTTCTTTGTACCTGTCCACTCTGCCCATCATTATCTCCCTACTAGAATGAAAGCTTCTTGGGAGAAGGAACTCTCTTTTGCTCATCCCTGCTGTAATCTTGATTTCTACAACAGTGCCTGGCACACAGTATGTCTTCACATCACCCAAATTACTCTCTTGGCCTTATCCTCCAGGCCCCATCCCAGATGTCACATCTTCCAAGAAGTCTCCCTGACACCACAGCCAGGTTTCAATTCCCCTTTTCTCTTCACCTCAAATCACTTCACGGGTATATTTGTCACAGCACTGAGGAAACTCGATTATGATTTGTGACTTTCTCTGCACATTCTCAGCTGACTTATACACTAGACAGCAAACTCGAGGGCATGGCTATGTCTAGTTTATCACTGTGAGAGCCACAGTGACACATACAAACATACGGGATGGAAGCCAATGGGGGACACGTGTCTCTGGAACCAGTGTGTGGGGCCACCACAAAGAGGCTACTCTTGAAAGCTCTAGAACAGCATGGACTGAATGGGTGGAAGGAGAGAGAGCACAGATACATTACCTTGGCTGTGGATACCATTTGCCCTTGCTGTGCCACTGGACAAAGACAATACTTGGCATATAATGAACTTAAAATACGAATGGAAGAATTACTGACAACAAAGCAAGTGTTGGGACTGGTGTGTCCCCCCCCCCCCCACCAATAGCTTTCCTGTTCCACTGCTTTTCAGCAACCCCCTCCTCTGGTAACACTACCCCCAACATGGTAGAATAGAAAAGCGACATCGAAGACATTGGAGATTAGGAATAAATGCACCAGTGAACATCAATGATGGACATTTCCCGGCAGCTACATGCCACCAGCCCTTACCTCACTGAGAATTTCGCCTCCAGATACACTGTAAGGTGTGTTTCAGGAGGCTACAAGTGAGCCCATCCTTTCTGCCCTCCCATCAACATGGCCTCCTCCAAGCTCTGGCTGGTTACCTTCCCCTCAAGACCCACCTCGCCCCCTAGTTCCTCCTGGACAGGATATCCTACCGGCTCCACTCAAATGAAAAATTCCTTCTTCTCCATCTTAAGAAACCTTGGGAAACACCCTTGTAGCTGTTGGCCTAGATCACGTCATCTTGTTGTGTATTGTGAAATGTGTATATTCTGCTGATAACCAACCTGTTCAGGCATTAAGGGATCACAGTGAGTCACTGAATACATCCAGAATTTCTACTTCTTAGCACATGACGGAATCCAGGCCATGTTTGTTGGTGAACTTGCTTCTACTTTACCACAACCCACATTAAACTCAACCCTTTAGGCTTTAGAAGTTCAGTATAATTCAACAAATAATTGTTGGGATTACAGTTGATGGCCCCAGACTGTACCAGGTGGTAGTGAGGGACTAGCATTTTCCCCAGAAGCACCTCCTCTGGACCAGGCAGGAAGCACTCACTCCATTCCATCCACACATCAGGCTTGGGGAGGTGAAATTATCAACCTCATTTTACAGAAGAGACAGCTAAGACTTTCTAAGGTTAAGTAGCTTTCCCAAAGACGTGTCATTGGTGATTTAGGGCACGAGGACTGAAAGGCATGTCTGATTCCAAAAGCCAATTCTTTCTACTTCATCTATTTGCCCCAGTATGATATTTATCTCTTTGACAAAAAGATTTATTTTAATTTTTTATATAAAAGAAACATGTAAGATAAATATATGTATCTTATACTATATGGTATGATACATAGTCATCAAAGCTATTATAAATTATCCCGGAAAGATCCTATGGAAATGCATAATTCATCTTGGGATATGTGCAAAAAGGGAAAAAAATGCAATGGCATAAATAAATGGCAGAGAGTATGGCCCAGAAACTCAGGATGGGTGACTTTTGATGGGATTCAAGAGGAGTGGGAAGGAAAAGGCACTGGGTATGTATTAAGCTTCTATAACATGGCAGGAGCTTTTCACGTGTTTTCTCATCAGATCCTCATGACAGTTCTGTGAGGTTGCTGTGAGGACACTGAGGCTCAGAGAGCTAAGTCCATCGCTAAAGTTCATAGAGCAAAATGGTAGAGCTTGGAGTTGAGCCCAGGTCTTTCTGACTCCAGGGTTGAGTCTCCTTCCTTTGTCCCAGGCTGCTTCTCCTGAACAGGGCTCTCCACAGGGGACTTGAGCACAAATAACATAAAAATAGGAATAGAAGTGGGGGTTATAAAATTGAAATGGAATTAAAGGAGGTGCCATGGAGGCATTTTGCTTATTTCCCAAATCACCTGGGGCTCCTGCCCAACACGATACAAGATCCTTGGGCTAGGAGCCCTGGTTCTCATCTCAGCCCTGCCCGGAACTAAGTCCTCACCACCTAGGGAGTCACAAAGCCCCGTCAGGGTTCCATTTCCTCCTCTGTAAAGGTAGTCTGTTGAACAAGGTGATTTAAGACCGTGCAGCCCTGAGGTCTTGCGGGTCTACAAAAAGTAACAGCAAAATATAACCTTTTTTGTTTATCACACTATTATTGTCCAAAGTCCTTCCTGGGGAGTTGAGTATGTCCAGACTGTACTGTTGGCTCAAAGAGTTCTTCTTTCACTGCGTTATTTATCTAGATGGACCCAGAGAAAAATTGACTAGAGCACTGGTAGTTTGCTAAGGATGAACTCTGTGGGCACACTTGTGTAAGGCCCTGTGTGTAGGGGAGTCTGCCTAGGTGCTCAAGGAAGACACTTTCATTTAGCCAACATAAAGTCACGAAGGCCCTGCACACAGTGCCTGGCAAATGATTATGAACATAAGTAACAACAGTTGTGTTCCATTCTGAGTCTCCTGGGGAGCCATGGAGGGTTTAGACAGGGAAGTCACACAGTCAGCTTTGTATATTACTCCAGCTTCTATGCAAGTCACAGACAACAAGACTGGGGACAGAGACCAGCGAGGAAACCCACTGCAGCAACCCAGGAGAGACTTGATGAGGCCCTGCACGAAATCGGTGCCAGTGGGGACAAGGACAGACTGACACTCCTGGGAGGTAGAGAGGGGTAGAGGGGAGATTCGATAGGAAGGCACCCCCATGGCTGGCATTGCTGGGCAGGAGGGTGATTAGTACTAATCACCAGCTCGAGGCTCGCTTGGTTCACCCATCCAGGGAGGCAAGATGCCAAGAGGCACAGGTGTTCCAAGGCGGCCTCTGCCTCTCCTGATTGCATAAACAGGCCTCCTGCCTTCCTGCCTCCTCAACATCCAGCATCCCCAGGGAGACCTAGCCTCCAGTCTGGGGTGCTCTCAGCAGAGAGGCAGAAGGGCTGCAGGGGTCCAAGAGAGGGTGAGGGCTCCTTATGGGCTTTGTTATTCAGACTCTACCAAGTCCTGGAAGGGCTGTGGTCCCTCCCATGGGCCCGGCTTCGTGTGATCTTCGCACGCTCTGCACCCGTTCACTACCATCTGTTTCCCATCGATGCTGAGCACAGGCTCGTGCGTGTGGTCACAATGGCCCAGAAAAAGCACTCTGCCAACAGCTATGAAAATGCTCGATTTCATCCTTTCCCTCTCTTTCTCTCTCTTTGACTGACTTATAAAATGGACGTTGAAAATGCTGATCCTTTCCACAGTGCCTCCCCCAACCCCAAGGAAAATATAGTGGCGTCGGATTCCCCTTGACGTCCACACTTTTTTGAAAGGGAGGGGGACCCCACGGCACATGTACAAGGGCCAGACCAAAATAGGAAATATGAGCAAAGTGGTTGCATCCTTTTGCAATCAACTATTCTAAAAGCTGGCCATCCCCGTTCAATAAGAAAACATGGAGTTTCCAACAGGCCCAGTTTTATTTCACATAATTGTAACCATCTCGGCATGTCAATTAAGATAGAATGTTACCTTTGGGATGGGATCAATTAGGGCCTTGAAATTTGGAATCATGATTAGCCTGTTTTACATTTTGCATTCACTTTCCAGAATATACAATTGTCTGATTCAGCCCAATTTTTTTAAAAACATATTGTAAACGTATTTATTTTTTTAAGCCAAAACAGACGTGGGAGGCCTGCTGGTAACAGGAACCATAGCAAAATGGAGGATGGGGTGGTGGGGCTGCTATTTGATTAGAGTCGATTCTTAAATTTCCACAGCAAGAAAATATTGAATGTGGTGTCATGGTTGCTGGATTTTCTTAAGAACTGAAATCATTACGCGCTGGCCACGATCCAAGTTCTTCCTGTTTTTTTTTTTTTTTTTTTTTTTTAGGTTACAATTTGAAACGGTGCAGAGCGCGCTGTAGTGTTGTAGTCATTCATGTAATGTCATTGAATCGAGCTTCTGGAAATAGACAAAGGACTTTGTGTCCCAAAATGTTCTTCTGGCCGAAAATTGACAGCAGCATGAGATATGCTATTACTGGCTTTGGTTCTGCCTCCAAATTTGTGCTGACTAAAGCGATTTCATGAGAAAGAGAGAGAGAGGGAGAGAGAGAATGGGTAAATGAGTTGCCACTGTGTGGGGAAGCTAAATGCCTGAAATAACTGCTACACGGAGGGAAGGCACACATTTCCCAGCAGAGACGTGCAAGTTTTTTCAGGGGTCACTAACGGAACGTGAACTTCTTCGCTTGCTTTTCTGAAGTTGTTGTTTCCCAAATGGAGATGATGAACAGGCACATGTATGACATAAAACCCCTGGGTAATTCCCCCAAGCCCTCCCCTCCCGTCCCTCTGCAGTGTTTTCTCATTCATTGCCACCCCTCGTCTGGAGCTTTTGCCAGATTCATCAGGACGACAAGCGAGTTCAGTTTCACCAACCAGGGATGCAGCCTGAATGCAAATCAGGCCTCAGCCTGGACACTCCAGCCAGGACACATGGTGTTGGGCATGAGCCCAGGCCCGGCCCATTCTTTGCCCCCTAATGCCTTTCCAAGATTTGCCATCTTCATTGCTGCAGTCCCTTTCAGAAGGAAAAGCTAGAACTGTTTGTGCACGATGTGAAAGATATGTCAATAACACCCCTTTCCACATAAATAGCACATCAAAATATTACCAAATAATGCTGGTGACTTTGCCAGCAGGCAGAGGACTCCATCTGGAGATAATATCTTCCAACTGAGAGGCAGCCAAGGTGCCCTTTCCTGGGCAACGGGCAAGTTGACCGTTCTGAGGCTAAATCCCACCCTGTCTGCACATTCAGGCTCTCAGCAATCCCCCTCCTCTTGGGTCATGCCCAGACCACTCACACCTGGATCTGGGAGTTGTCCGCTCTCCTCCCAAATGAGCTCACTGATCCCTTTTCCTCTGTGATGGCAATGGCATGATCCTTTTCTGACCACACTCCACTGATATCCAAGCAGCCTCCTGAGGTGCCCGTAAGAACAAACCCCAGATCCTAGGGGGCACAGAACGGGCTGGCTGTACCAATACTCTCCATTCACGTGCCTCTATCGACCCGTGACAACAGCAAAGCTCACTATTGTCTCCGAGGCATCAGAAGTGACAGCTTCTGAACAAAGTCTTCCCCACTCTCCCCTAACTCATGGGTCTCTCCCTCCTGTTAATTCTTACATAATTAGAGTCTGAGCCACAGAGATAGGTTTTTTTGTTGTTCTCCTTGGTTATTTAACAAATGTCTGCTGAGCACGTGTCACATGCAAAGGAAGTAAGGCAACCAGAGTAAACAAAATATCAAATGGGGGTCCCCCCATCTCCACATACAGTTGACCCTGAAGCAATGTGGATTTGAACTGTGTGGGCCCAAATATATACAAATACATGCAGTTCAGCGCTGCAAACATATTTTCTCTTATGATTTTCTCAATCACATTTTTTTCTCTAGCTTACTTTATTGTGAGAATACAGTATACAATACATATAACATCCAATATATGTGCCAATTGACTATTTCTGTTATTGGTAAAACTTCCAGTCCACAGTAAGCTGTTAGTAGTTAAGTTTTGGGTGAGTCGAAAGTTACACGTGGATTTTTGACTGCGTGGGGGTTAGCACCCCAAACTCCTGTGTTGTTCAAGAGTCAGCCGTATCGACATGAATCCCAGCTTACTCTGTCCGAAGATTTTTAAGGATTCTCAGAGGAGTTCGTATTCTATGGTCATCCAGGCTCTGTTTCGGGAGTGCTATTTCTACCTAGGCCTGTGTCCACTAGGTCATGAAAGAGGTCCTCTCTACTTATTTAAAACTTCATGCAAAGCTTTTGTGAGTTTTGTGAGTAGGTATTTGGGAGAAATTGCTGGACTCATGGAAGAAACGGGAGGGATTCATGTTGCAACAACACAATGTCATGTTAAGCATTAAATGTAAAAAGTTAAACCATCTCACCAGCCAAGGATTTCACTGGGACTTCACTTAACTTTTTGTAATTCACTCCTTTCCTTCCCGCCAGCTCAGCCTCAACCTTCATGATTCTCTGCCCCTTTGTACTCTTCTCTTCCCTCTCAGGAGAAGAAAAGAAATCTAACTTTCTAGATGCAACTGTTTGAACCATTCCCCTTTTCTTGGAGAAGGGAGGTGTTGGGCTTACAACAATACTCAGTACCCTTTGATCTGAAACACTCTTAGTAAATCATCAAGGTTATTTTCCCAAACAAAGACAGTTTCCTCCCTAAGAGAAATGTTCATACCAACTGTTAAGGTAATAAATTTTTTTCTCTTATTACACAGAGGTGTGACACCATTCAATTCAGTATCAACCTGACATTTACTGAATGCATTCTATGTACTTGGCATCATGCTAAGCCCCCAAGCACACAAATTGACTTAATCCCTATCATGACTTACTGGGGTGGAGAAACTGAAGCTGAGGGCTGTTCCATTGTCCAGGGCCACCCAGATCTGCCTAATGGTAAGAACTAGTCTCTTAATCAATAAGTAGCTCTCCCTCACACAATGTAGCAAAATTAATTGTTTTCAAGGTACTAAGAGAAGTACAAAGGCATGATCCCACCACCAAGTGATCCATAGCATAGTCATGGTACAGTAAACCGTGAGAAACAGCAAGAGTTACAACTGGGAGACAGACAGACCTGGATTGAAATCCTAGCTGTGTTGTGAATTTGTTGGATGATGCTAAGCAAGTCACTCAACCTCTCTGAGCCTTACTGTTCTCAAATATAAAATGGAAATGGTAATAGTACATACCTCATCATGTTGTTTGGGGGATGAAGGGAGGAGATAAGGCATGGAAAGCACTCTATGTAGTTCTTGGTGCATGAGGAGCCCTAAATCAATGCTACCTTTCCTTATTATACTGAACATATTTTATAGCTTGCTTTGTGGATTTAGCATTTTATAATGAGAATCTCCCTGCTGCTGAATACCCTTTCTAAACATCATTTAGATGGCTACTTAATGTCTTATCATATGACATACCATAATTCATCACACTATTCCCTTGCTTCATTTATCTACTGGAGAATAATATTGTTTCTCTTCTCAATATGTTTGACATCTTTATATATTAAGGCTGTTAAGCTTTTCTTTACATTTGCCACAAGTATTTTTCCAGATGTTTGCTTCCCCTTTAATATTGTTTAAAATATTTTTGGACATATAGTTGTTAGTTAATTCTTAGGTAGTCAGGCTATCTAAATTTTCCTTTGTGATTCCTTCCATTAATTTTAAGCTTAAAAAATCCTTCCTACACAGAGTTTAGAGGGTCATTCACTAACATTTTTTTTTATGGTGAAAGGATACATTTTTCAATGTAAGGTGATTCGGCAACCAAATAGATCTGAAATTTAATATTGGTGGTTTCTTTTACTCATGAGAAACCTTCAATATTCCATGACTTGTAACAGTGTTCATAACAATTTTTTATAACATTGTTTGGGAATTAAATGAAAATCAAATTTAAGTCACTAATCCTGAATGAGTCAGTCCATTATCCCCTACTGGAGTAGAGTGATTTCTAAAACCTAAGAAGTCGCACACATCTCCAGAAATGCCTTCATGAATATCAGAGCTCTATTTGGCATGACCTGGCCATGAAAGCATTCTCTGTTTTTCCTGAAATCTGGAGAGAAGACGTTGGAGAGAGCTGACCCAGGTTCAAAGCTCAGCCCTCGTCTCAACACTATAATTGAACTGTTCTAGGTAAATCCTCTGAGCCTCTGTTTTCTCATTTACCAAATGGAAGAAAATCCTGGAACCGACTTCAGAGATCCTCTGTGAACATTGAAAAAGATAATGAATGCATTGTAAATCTCCTAGCACAACACCTGACAAATAATACGTGAACAACAAATTTCGACTATTTTTCAGTTTTCTCCGCCCCAACATGGTCGTGATTATTCTCAAAGTCTAGTTGCCCAGCACAGACTGTGGGATAAGATCCCTCAGAACACTATAACAGGAGGTCTCACACTTCGGGATACGCCTTACAGCAGCAGACTGGGGTGGCAATAAGCTGGAGATACTGAGTCCAAAGCATAATGTATCAGTTTCCTGGGACGGCTATAACAAAGTATCTCCAACTGGGTGGCTTAAAACAACAGAAATGTATTCTCTCATAGTTTTGGAGGCCAGAAGTCTGAAAAGCAAGATGTCTGCAAGTCTGGGGACTCTGAGGGAGAAACAGTCCTGTGCCTCTCTTCTAGCTTCTGGTGGCTGCCAGTAGCCATGATCTTCCTTGGCTAGTAGACATATCACTCCAATCTGTGCTCCAATATTCACATTACCATCTCCCCTGTATCTGTCTTCTCCTCTTCCTCCACAGACCCTTGGATTTATGCCTACCTGGATAATCCAAGACGATCTAATTTTGAGATCCTTAACTTCATTACAACTGCAAAGACCCATTTTCCAAATAAGATCACATATGCATGTTATGAATAGATATATACTTGCCAGAGGGGGTCACTATTCAACCTACTATACAGAGGGTCTTCCCCCCCCCCCATTAAGCGAAAAAGATGGGGTACTGGGAGGTCATATTCAGCAATGCCTCAGGCCGTATCCTTGAAGAGCAAATAACCATTAGCTGGATGACAGCATTTTAATCATCTCCTTTACACATCCAAATCAATAGAAAATGCAGATATTAAAATGCATTAAAGTCAGAAGGGTAAAAATGGTTATCTGTTCACTAGGTCAAAAGCATATCCATGGTCACCTGCTGAAAATTGCAAATATGAGAGTCAGGAATTCCTCCCAGTTTATTTTAAAAAAGCATTCCCAGTCTGACAAGGATTTCTTTATTCTTTCTGCTGCTGATATTTCTATTGATTTGAAAGGAAGATCCCAGGCAGGAAGGCATCAAGGTGATCAGAATAGTGCCTTGAAAATGCCAATGCTTTGTAAGTGCTAAAGATAAAACATGACAAAGAGGAATAAGCCCCTCCATTACTCTCCCTAAAGATGTCTTCTGCCAAATAAAATAAGTTGTTTATGTTGTGTGCACCACATTTATGTATCTTCACTTCTTCTTTCCTGGTAAGTGTTTTGTAAATTGATTAAGGTCATTATAACTGTGGTTCCTCAATTTCAAGCGCCATTTTCCCTTTCCAGGTCAACTTCGAGTGAACTTTAAGAGATTCCTTCTTACTGGAAATGTGTAATGCAAATGTAATAGCGAAAAAAAAAATAACTTTAAAAGATGTTAGAAATTTAATGACTTTATATCTGTTGTGTTATTTGTGAATATAAAAAGAATTTCAAGTCCAAAAAAATAACCACACCTACCTGTCGGTTCATGTAAATTGTTCCATCTTTCCTAAGTATATAAAGAATGAACACAACATCACTCACAGGCGCTTATTTAATTTTTTTTAAACAAGTCTGTGAACCCATTCATATTTTGCAACAAATCGTCTGGAGTGCCCACACTGTGCTATTTCAAGAACTATTTAGGAGGGTATTGTGGGAGAGTCAGACACATACCTAGTGTTACCCAACATCAGTCACCAAAACTTTTCTTGATCTCCCACAGAGTAGCTTCACTATCCTTCTAGAGTAGCTCATGCCATTGTTGAACCTTCCTGGTGTCCACAGAAAGTGGAAAGCAGGGGGAAATGCGGATTTGTGGAGCCACCCCAGAAATTCTGACTTAGCCAGTGACCTGCAATATTAATATGCACCTTGGATGACTTCTGCAGGGGGTTCCCAGGTGGTCTACAAACTGTTTTGAAAACTACTTACCCAGTGATGGGGCGCCTGGGTGGCTCAGTCGGTTAAGCGTCCGACTTCGGCTCAGGTCATGATCTCGCGGTCCGTGAGTTCGAGCCCCGCGTCAGGCTCCATGCTGACGGCTCAGAGCCTGGAGCCTGTTTCAGATCCTGTGTCTCCCTCTGTCTCTGGCCCTCCCCCATTCATGCTCTGTCTCTCTCTGTCTCAAAAATAAATAAACGTTAAAAAAGAAAAAAAAGAAAACTATTTACCCAGTGAAAAGGAAGTTCCAACCATGCTGCCCAACCTGACTTCTGGTTAAGGCTTGCACAGGACTGAGCCTCCTGCCGGTTAATTACAGGGCTAGAATGTCTCTCAGATAATCTCCCTGGAATTTCTCCCCACTGTCAAACTTCCACCCTTTGGAGTCACACAGAAAAAGTCTTACCTGAGTTCGCCTTCTCATCAGCTGTTTATTGAGTGCCAGTTATGTCCACGCATGGTTCTTGGTACAGAGGCTACAGCAAAGAATGAAATAGTCAAAACCCCCACCCTTCTAGAAGCTTACACTGGAGTGGGGAATAATCTTCAGTTCCCCTTCTCTAGTTTCATGCCTACATGTATGCATCCATTTCACAAACTCCGATTGGACCAGGCACAGCACGGATTCAGAAGTAGACACTCGTCCCTCCCCCTCTCAAGAAGCCTACAGTCCAAAGGGAGGGACAGACAAGCAAGACCTTATAAGGCAGTTTATTGAGCATAAAGATGGAAGAGTCTGGGGTTTTATGAGAACTGAGAAAGGGACAAACAAGGAAAGGTTCGCAGAAGAAATGACAGTAGACCTAAGCCTTGGAGGACAAGTAGGAGTTGACAGCAGGCTCAGGCACGTCTACATAAGAGGAGAACACTAAACAGAACTCTACATGACTGAAGCAATGGGGGAGGTGGAACAGATGGTGGAATGAAGCACAAAGGTAGGCAGAGACCCAGACTATGCGGACTAGATTTCTATCCCGAAGGCCATGGGGCACCCCTGAAGTGTGTCCCCAAAAATGGGGTAAACTACTCTGATTTATGTTTTAGAAATACCTCTCTGGATTCAGTGAAAGGAAAGGAATTAGAAGGGAGAGAGCAGAATCATGAAATGAGTGAAGAAATTGTTTCACCAGAACAGGCTAGAGTGATAAGAGCCCCAACACACAAAAGTACTATGTGTGTGTGTGTGTGTTGAAGAGGGAGGCACAGAATTGAGAGATATTTAAGAAGCAGAATTGGGAACACTTGATGACCAATTGGGTGTCAGGAGTATGGAGGAGAATGAGTCCCTAAAATAGTTAGATGGCAATTACACTCCCCAAATTTCTCATCATTAGCCTTTCCCCAAGATTAATAACCCAGTTTTCAACTTTAAATCACCCTCTTTCCTCCCAATCTTTATTGCTATTCACAATAAGTGAACTGAATTAATGGGGAGCTGGACCATGGTCCCTATGGAACAACATGCTCAAGTTGAAGCCACCTACTTATATACCCCAGTCAAGTTTAAATTATCTTCAGAGGGTCAGATCAACTAATAAAAAAAGGCACTTGGTGGTAATCCAAGGAAGAATATCTAAAAGAAGTGGAAATTCTCCTTGCTGAGTAACTGAATCTAAAGTTCACACATACCAAATTACACCCTGTGGCCTTTAGAAAATGATGGCAGGCTGTGTAATCACCGCAAATCCAGAAGACTGATTACCTTAAGGGGTGGTGTCGAGAGGGGTGTGATGAGAGTAGGAGGAATGCAGTTAAAGAAGGGGTAAACAGAGGCCTTCCGTTAGAGTTATGTTGTTTTACTCTTACGCTGATGGTGGACACATGGGTGTTCATGTCATCATTTTATACACTATTTGATGGGCCTGAAATATTTCAGGAATACCTGGGATCACTTTAAGGGTCTGTTCGCTACCTCCATGATCTGAGCCAAAGGTGCCAGGAGACCCTGCTTGCAACTTTTGAGACTTCAACATGTGCCAACTCTTTCCTCACCTGGGGATTGGTAGATTCTTGTGTATCTGAGGGGATCACATGCATGGGGAATAATGCCACAGCTGGTTATTTTTTTATTGCTTCCTGGTATATTAATCACACGTATCTGGTAAATAAAACTTTGAAAATTAAAGGCAAAAGATGAGAGACGACAGAGATAATGAGTTAAGCCAATGGGTTTTACTCAAAACCCTAGATACTCTTCTCTCTTTGGGGAGAGAAAGTTGAGCAACCCATGTTAGGAAATTTTAATTTCCTCCATTTCTCTTTCACAACCAGAATTTAGGCCTGGCTAGTTCACGATAGATGATAGATAGATAGATAGACAGATAAACATATACATACCCACATACACAGCTTATACACACACACACATACACATATGATACAGTTAATGACCAAGTGGATCTGAGAAAGAGAAGCAACATAAAATTACTGAATGAAAATCTCATTTCTCACTTTATTCATCAAAGGGAAGGATCTCTTTTTTTCCATAGGTACTTCTCCACAAAGCCTATTGTGATCCCTGTAGGCACATTAACCTCTCACCAAGGGATGGTCCTGGTACTTGTTGTGTTTTTGCTTACAGTGTTCAGTCTACTAAGCCCACAGTTACCTCTCAGATACTTGTCAAGTAAGCCAACAAATGAGTGAGTGAAAAATGGAAGAACAAAATAAAGAAGAGATGAATGGTTGGACAATTTGTCTAATCAATTAATTCACAAACAAATTATGCCCTGCCCACATTAAAGTTATAGTTCATCCACAATAGGAACACATACATGAATTTCTGCACATGTTAAGTTTGGCAGAATCCATGTCTAATGACATTTTCATGTGTGAGCTCTTAGAATCAAGGCAAAATGTCTTCCTTGAATCAAGGCAAAAGGTCTTCCTTAAACCAACATGATTACCCCTGATAGTAGCAGTATGAACAGACTCATGTCAGAAATTTGTTAATTACCTCTTGGCTGCTAACATCCACTTTGTGAATCTGCTTTACCAGGAGAAGGCTTTTTTTTTTTTTTTTTTTTTTACCAGAAAGCATGTTGGGGACCTCCTATGTGGAAATCTGCTAGCATGCAAACAAAGTCTATCTAATTGCATACTTTCCCATCACTCTTCTTTCATGGACAAATCTGAAGGCCAACAAGTCAGCCACAGTAGTTTCCTCAATCAACAGAAAGAAATAAAGACCTGACATTAAAATCTAATTCAATTATTGTTGGGCGCCTGCCAGCAGGACTCTGATAGATGGAATGGTGACATGCAAAGATATCCCCAAGAACAGTCTAGGGACACCTGTGTGGCTCAGCCAGTTGAGCTTCTGACTCCAGCTCAGGTCATGATCTCATGATTCATGGGTTTGAGCCCCTCATTGGAGTTTCTGCTGTCAGTGTGGAGCCTGCTTTGGATCCTCTGTCTCCTTCTCTCTCTGCACCTCCCTCACTTGCGCTCTCTCTCTCTCTCTCTCTCTTAAAAATAAACATAAAAAAAGAAGTTAACAATCTAGGTAGGGTTGCAGACATTTCATTCATTTGTTTACTTATTTAACTGTTGTTTACTTAACACATGCTATGAGCCAAGCACTTTTGGTAAACACTGGTGATAAACAGAAACAAATTGGCATGGTCCACGCCCAGAAGGAGTTTGCAGTGCAATAAGTTAGGCAGATATTAAGCAATAAGCATACACACAAATACAAAGTTATAAATGTGGTACATGAAAAGAATGAGATGCTATGAAAAAGACTAATAGGGGATAATATACTTTAAAGGGAGAGTTCAGAGGTGAGCTCCCTGAGAAAGTATCATTTGTGCTGCTCCCTGCCTGTGACACTTAGATTTCATGGTATAGTGAGTACATAAGAGCTGACCCAAGATGCAAAGTTCTGTAGACATACAGGTTAAAAAGGCATTTACTTCCAGCTAAGGGACTCCTCCTGGGAGAGGTGCCACTTTTGGATCTCCTGGGAGGATGGGCAGAGATCTGACATGTGGAGAAAACTGCATGAACAAAGGAACAGAAGCACGAAAGCAAAGTGTGTCTAACAAACAGCAAGTAGTTGAATGCAGCTGAGGAACGAGGTTCAGGGAATGATCAAAAAGACCAGAGAGTGGAGGGTCTAGAATACCAGGCCCAGGAATTTAAACATCATTGTATAGGCAGGCGGGAGCCATAGAAGGCTTTTGAGCAGGGTAGTGGGATGTTCAGATCTGTGTTTTCAGATCAGAATGGCAGATGAGTGGAGAGTAAATCATATGGAAGGACACACCACCAGAGGGGAGAACAACCAGATCCAGATGGGGTTAGTTAAAGATAAGCAAGACTTCCATCGTCTACCTGAGAATAAGGGCCTGAAATGGGACAACGGGTACAATAATGGGAAAGGCACGACAAATGCCAACGTCAACAAGATGATGTGCCTGGCTGGCCATAGTCCAATCCTGATGGGCCTTGGGAAGTGAGAGGATGATGCCAGTTGAGATGCTAACATCTTGACTCTCTGGGACCAGCGAGATGGTGGTGTCGCTAACAAGACAGGTAATCAACCAGGAGGAACAGGTCTGAGGAGGAGATGCTTTGTTTGGTTTGGGACATGTAGTGTGTGGAGACTTGCAGGGCCCTCTGTCCATCCAGCAGGCCGTGTAAGTTCAGGGCTGTCGCACCCAAGTTGAGATGAGCGAGTCAGAGGCTAGTGGATTGACTGCATGAGGCAGCCACCATCGCAGCCTGGAGCCCCAGGGCTCTGCATCCGTTCTCGTTAGCTGCTGAGCTATCATGAAGTATTTCCTGTATTCAAGCCGGGGCCTCCCTGAGAACAGGGACCACAGCACCTAAACCTAATATTCTCTGGGATTATTACTGCTAATAACTCTTTATTGGGGAAATCAAAGAGCTGTAACTTTTCACTGTTGTTGGAAAAGCTTGAGGGGTGAGTCATTTATTACCCACAGAACGCTGCCCACGCTAGCCACATAGTAAAATTAAGTTCAAATAAAATGGTTTTGGAAGAGTGTTTCATTTCAGAAAGGCTTACATTCTTCCTCTTACTGGAAATGAGTGTTGCAGGGCATTAAAAAGCTCTATGCCCTATGTGGTGTTTAATATAAAGGCTCCATTTTGTTCTTTAATCTACATGAGATCAATACTAAAATCCATAAGCAGTAAAATCAGTTACAACAGACCTTTACATTGATAGCGCTGTACTCTTTATGAAACACTTGCCGATGTTACTTTTTGGACCCTCAAAACAACCCAGCAGAGTCAATTTTGCTGCCGCTGCTTTCCTTCAGAGAAGCTGAGGCTCAGAGAGGTCACATCAGTGCCCAAGGTCACCAAAGTTGGAAGCATCAAAGCCAAGGTGAAGTCTAGAGCTTTGTCATATTTGTATCGTACTGTATATTTGCGTGGTATTTTAGCGTGCAATGTACTGTCATGATAACCTAGTAGATCTCAAGGGCCCTGTAGTTGACCATAAAGTCCCAGAGGGACCTGAGAACCTTTAAGACTGGATGGCAATCGCAAGGAGAGTTGGCAAAGCCGGCTTGGGTTCCCTCTATCCTCTCCCCACCCTGTGCAGACTTCCTTCCAAGACACCCAGAGAACAGAGTCCCCTGATTATTGTCACTGGGACGTCTATCTGTCATGTACTACAGGACTAAAATGGCCCCATGAGTTCTTCCTCCTTGACATTCTCCAACCCTACACTACTATTAAGAAAGACACCTAAAAATTGCTGCCTTGTTCTTGAAATGGTTCAAAGTCTTCAGATCTGAGAGCGAACTTCATCGTTTTCGCCCATCCATACCATCGCCAATTTCATCCTCTCTCAACGCAACTCAGTCCAGCATGCCAACTGATTACCACTCCCGTGAGTCTGCTTCGTTTCATCGCATGGACCAATTCGCAGAGAATAGAAAGTAACTCTGCCCCGCCCTGTCCAGAGCCTGGAAAGTAATTTGAATGGAACTGAGCTACTTTGAGCCACTTATCCTGAAGGTTGTCATCAATGAGTATCACAAACCATACTCCAAATCCGCTGCACAGTAATATAGGTTTTTACCAAAGGCTTCTTAATGGAGATGAAGTGAGAGGTTTACGTTTCGTATCAAAAAGTAGAACCTCCTCTAACTCGTCCTCAGAAATCTCTCTGTTCCCCAAAGTGCCTTTCCCTGCAATTGCTGCCTCCAGCTCCTCCCTGCACCTTCTCTAGACTCCTCCCCTCCCTTGGCCACTCCCACCACACCCTGTATCTCTTCTTTGTGTAGAGCAGCTGGCATCCCGATCCACCAACCCCATTCAGAAAACCAAAAAATGTTCCTCTCTCTTTAGAATATTTCCACTCTCTGTAAAAATTCAGGAACTTTTGGGGCACCTCGGTGGTTCAGACAGTTATGTCTCTTGCTCTTGATTTCAGCTCAGGTCATAATCTCACAGTTTGCGGGATCAAGCCCCACATCAGGTTCTGTGCTGACAGTGTGGAGCCTGCTTGGGATTCTCTCTCTCTCTCTCTCTCTCTCTCTCTCTCCCCCCTCCCTTTCTATCTCTGCCCCTCCTCTGCTAGCATGCTCTGTTTCTCTCTCCCTCTCTCTCTCTCTCTCAAAATAAACAAATAAACTTAAAATAAAATAAAATCAGGAACTTTTGAACAGGGAGAGAGAGTTGGAGAAAAATTCTAAAAACTACTGATTTAATTACTGTTCCTGCCCCCAAGTAAAAAATATAACAGCCAGGGCACCTAGGTGGCTCAGCTGGTTAAGCGTCTGACTTCAGCTCAGGTCATGATCTCGAAGTTCATGAGTTCGAGCCCTGTGTCCGGCTCTGTGGCTGACAGCTCAGAGCCTGGAGCCTGCTTCAGATTCCATGTCTCCCTCTGTCTCTGCCCCTCTCCGCTCATGCTCTGTCTCTGTCTCTCTTTCTCTCAAAAGTAAACAAACATTTCAAAAAAAATTTTTTTAATATATAATAGCCAACATTTTCTGTCTCTGATTCTTTGCATGCTTTCCCCACTAATTCTCAAAGCAGCCCTACAAAGGCAGGTATTGATCCCCATTTTACAGACAAGTATACTGAGGCTTAGAGGAATTAAGCGACTTCTCAGCTACAGCTGCTAAAGTGCAGACCCGAGTCTGACTCCAAAAATCATGCATCCCCTGCACACTGAACAAAAACAGAAATAGCGGGCTGCTTGCCTTTGGGATCGGCCCTCTCCTCCCGCCCCTCCCCCCCTCATCCCGCGCACGCCTGCTGTCGCCCCCCCCCCCCCCCCCCCCCCCCCCCGTTTCCTCTGGCCAGAGGCGAAAGGAAGCTTATTACCTTTTCAGCTGATAGACCCGCTTCCTGAGCCAGCCCTGGGTGCTAGTGCACACATGGCCCAGCTCCTTCATGCCCAGAGACCGGCTCACCAGCCTCTGGTCACATCTGGAACGTATTTAAAATCACCTCTAACCACAACGGCCAAATAAGGGGTTTTGACTCAAAGATGGCAAGAGGTGCAACAAATGGCTTAGGCTCACTGACTGAAGTTCAGCACAGATCTGCAAGCCCACTGCCTTGACTCTCGCTGGCTCTGCTCGGACAATTTCACGTGGGCAGTTGGATCTAATTGGTGCCGCTTGAGAGCATGGAAGCCTCAGTTCTCCTCTGGCCTCAGGGACCACCGTCCCTCCAGGCAGGAGCCATGGGAAGGGCTCCAGGATGTCGAAGCATCAGCTTCAGATGCTGACCCAAGTATGAGTCCTCAGTCTGCCAGTTCCCATCTGTGTGACCTTGGGTGAGCTACCTCTCTGCCCCAAGCCCTACCTTCCTCACCTGAGTAGGAGAGGACTGTTCGGGAGTAAGGAGAGAACGCCTGCACCTAAAACAAAGTCCTCGGTAAATGTACTTTATCCTTATGATTAGTTCCAAGGGCAGCCCCAGCTCTCTTGCAACTTCTCAAATGTTGGGGCAGTCATTAACCTCTGGGCCCCAGATTTCCTCACCTGCACTGGCAGGCTGAGGTCAACCACCTCTCAGTCCCATCCTGCACTGGCTATCTATGAAGCAACCCCCATTTTGCATGTTTCCCCCTGTTTGTTGGATGAATATAAAATCGCTCCCTCCCAAAACCTCTTGGAAAAAGAGGGACTCCACTTGGCATGGACTTTCACTGGAAACAGCTCTTCTTTTCCAGAATTAGAATGAAAAGCATGTGTTGTTTACTATTTGTTCAGGTTCAGAGGGAAAGAGAAATGGTAGAGTAGCTTCATGTGACAAGGAGATCTGGGGCGAGAGGGGCAGGAATCGTTAACATGTCAAATCCAGGGCCCTGGAGGGTCTCCTGCTCATCACGGGTTTGCCCAGCGAGCACGCCTGTTGTGTGATAGAAATAACAAAACAGAATTCTCAGAGATCTCTGTCCTGGAGCGGAACTTTTCAAATCAGAACCCAGGGAGTGATGATCAATCCTGAGGGGCGCCAAGTAGGGCAGGCAGGGAGGTGATGAGATGACTGTTAGCCCATGATAGGGGAGGGAAAAGCAGGAGGAAGAGAAATGGTGCCATGATCTGGTTTCAGATCAGCCAGGCCCCGGCTGTTGGCCAGACAAGCAGGCTCTGCCGGCAGCTTCCTAAACACATCTACCAACCCCATCCAAACTCCTGCCAGGAGGCGTCCTTGCAGGCAAATGACTGTCTTCACTGCATCAAGAACACATGGAAGGAAAGGTTTTCTACACCCTCTTCTACAGGAGTTCTGCCATTCGGACAGATTTTCAGGGTCACTTTCTAATCCACTTCTGGAAAAACGATAACTATCGGATCCCCTCCTGACTTACTTGATAAGTGGAACAAAAACGGTACCTCTTTCTTCAAAATACAGACCGATGTCCAGTTCTAGCCCTCAGGCTTTATGAGGCACCTCTGCTACCTGGTCTCTTGCCCGTTCCCCCTACCCTTTTGGCCATTCTTGAAAGAGAAATGCCCTTTCAGTTCAAAGATGGTTTAGGGGCGCCTGGGTGGCTCAGTCAGTTAAGCGTCTGACTTCAGCTCAGGTCATGATCTCACAGTTTGTGAGTTCAAGCCCCGCATCAGGCTCTATGCTGACAGCTCAGAGTCTGGAGCCATTTTCAGTTCTGTGTGTCCCTCTCTCTCTGCCCTTCCCTGCTCATGCTCTCTCTCTCTCTCTCTCTCTCAAAAATAATTAAACATTAAAAAAATTTTTTTAAGTTGCTTTGACTAATTAATTTATGATACTTATCTCTGCTTCTTCTGTAACTTTGACCATGACACAAAAGCTTCCAAAACAGAGTTTGTTCTTACATTGATGACCAGTTCACCCACAATCACTGGAAAGTAGAGTACGGAGGGCTGAAAGAAAGAAGCACATAATTTTTCCCCCTTCCATTCGCCTGGAGTACTGATTTATCCAGTATGTTAGAGGCATGGAGACATCTGAAACTGCATGAGAAAGAAGCTAACCTCTGCTTTTGCAAGAGGATTTCCTAGCCCTAACCCTTTCCAAGTTATGGGGAGGAGGCAAAGTTAACAAACTCATGAATGATTGTGGAACAAAAGAATAAACAATACTAATTGAGCAATTACCATGAGCCAGTATCTTCACCAGGTGAATTACATGTTTTCAATCCTCAGATAA
Source organism: Herpailurus yagouaroundi (assembly GCF_014898765.1). Classification (NCBI taxonomy): domain Eukaryota; kingdom Metazoa; phylum Chordata; class Mammalia; order Carnivora; family Felidae; genus Herpailurus; species Herpailurus yagouaroundi. The sequence goes on from NW_024412388.1 coordinate 50,171,501, forward strand.
GCTCATAAATAGGTAGGATAATGCCTGAGTCACAGATGAGGCATCAGTGCCTCAGAGAAGTCAAGTAACCTGCCTTGGGTCACTCAGACCTTGACGTAACCTCAGATCTGCATCGCCCTGCAATCTACTGCTCTTACAAAGCCGCGCTGGGAAATGTGCATCTCTTTGGGGTGTGTTTTCCAAACAATTCTGATGATTCAGGGTCTTCCACAGGACCCCATGGGGCCTTCAGAGATGGAGGAAGTAAGTGAACACGACCGGTGTGTATGAGCTCTCCCTGACAGCTTCGGAGAAACAAATGTGGCCTTGCATGTACAAGCTTCCTTGATTGAGTTAGTCGCCTTTATTTGAAGTCAAATGCCCTTTATGTGAATTGACACCAGGTTTCTGATCAAATATTACTGAGTCTGCCTCTAGGTGCTAACCTGAGTGAGTTCTTCTGGTTCCCCTCGGTTAATGCCTTGTGACTCCGGGTGCCAGAACTGAGCAGTTTGACTCAGTCTAACACAACGTGACAGCCAGCGTCCAAAGGAGAAAACAGCTCCTCTCCGCTATCTCCCACACTCCCCGTGTTTACAGCATGCACATTTCAAACCCAGGCTGCAATGGACTTTTTAACACAGCAGGTGTTGCCACTTGGAAAGGTCACTTTTACATTTGCAATCTTTGCATCATGTTCCCACTATGGATTTTTGGAGCAGAAGGGGAAAGAGCCTCATGTTAATGTATATCCGGTCCCTCCAGTGCCGCAACGCGCGAGGCCGACGGAGGGAGAGGTCCCAGGCCGCGGGCGCTGCGGGTGTGGACGCCGATGGCCAGGCTCGGTGCCGCAGAGGTTCGTGTGGCCGCTCTGCTGATGTCCGGGCCGTGTGATGGCGCGGGGACGGATTTTCTCCAGTGCGAGAGCTGTGCCCGTTCCAGCCGGTCATCGACTGAGATAACCTTGACAACACGAACAATGAACAGCACATCATCTTCCCGAGGATGCGCCGGTACACAGAAAGATCTCTGCCAAATCTCATCCCCTTGCCAAGGCTTCCAGGTGTTTCTTTGTGTTCGCGCAGAGCACTAACATCATTTTTCCCTTCAGTTCAGAAGAGGTGGTCCAAAGTGTTTAAGCGAGAGTAGTTGCAACATGTCAGAGTGGGAATTTATTATCTCAGCCCCAATAGGTCTTAATAAGCCTTACACAACTGTTTAGGCATTTATTCTATTAACGGCTGTTCATTCTGGTGGCTTCACCTGAATATTCATGATCCTCCTATCCCCAGAGCTTTAGCATAGCAGCTGTTTGAAACCCGCAGCAAATGTTCAGGAGAACTCCGCAAATATAAACACCCTCACAGCTGAATGTTCCAGCCCTGGCCTCGCAGAGGCTAGCCATGCAACATTTATGTCGAGTGGTTTTTGGAGGGCAGCATTTACCAAACTTCAATAAGCCTCCCCCTTTGGGGAGCCCTTGGCTCTAATTGGGACACGGCCACGCGGACAAAGAATCGAGGAGCGCCCACATCCACAAAGATAACTGCCTCCCTCCTATAGTGGGAGGCTCTGAATAAATTCCAATTGGAAGGGAAGCTACAGCGACCCGGGGGCCCGGGTGCGGGTGGGATGGGCTGTGTACGTTTGTGGGGAGGGTGCCGAGTTGCTTGTTGTGAAAGAGTGAGGTGGCTGTGCGGGGAATATTTTTAGCATGAAAATATCAAAAGAGAAAGGATCGGTGGTGGTTTTCCAAAGGGATGTAACTAGGAATGACAGGATTAAATTAGCAAGAGGACGATCTGACATGAAAGTTAGTGAGACCTCCCCCTTGAGCATATGTTCTCTGCCCTTCAAGTCAGAATGCAAAGTAGAGAAAGTTCAGGTCCATCTTTATGACTGAACAAATCTCTCCCTTGGGCAAGTCACTTAACCACTTTGTGCCTCAACTTCCTCGTTTGTAAACTGGGGGCTGGGAGGGGGAGGTGTGGTGTCCAAGAAGATGATTATAGGACGGCATTTTATGAGCCAAAAAGCTATTCATGTACTATAGATACATTCTCTTGTTTTTAATTTGCCCGAAACGTAACGCTAAAGATGAGTGAACATCCCTTTCTCGCCTTTTTGTGGGAAACCAAGGTCACCTGGACCAGCGAGGACCACAGGGTGAATCAGGATGTGAGGCTGGGACGCGTGCTATTTGTACAGTTTGCCAGAGGACAAAGAACCTGGATTGTGGAGTCACATGAACTCGTATTATGGGTTCAAACCCCAGCACCACCACTGAAATTTGAGCAAATCATGTGTGCGTGTGCGTGCATGTGTGTGTGTGTGTGTGTGTTGAGCTTCAGTTCCTTCATCTGTGAGATGCAAAGAATATCTAACTCACACTTCTGTCGCGAGGTTCAAGGCGGGTGTGCATATCTGCTTCACCAGATGTGGGCCGTCTTTCCCACCTTCTGCCCCCAGGATCACCTCTTGTACACACCCCAGCAGGTCTACCCCATGGTCCCTCTGCCCTGAGCTGTGAGGATTTTAGAACCCGCATCTGGGTGGATAGACCAAATAGCCCCACCGCTAGCCACTGACTTCTCTAGCCAGAATACCACCTCTGCAAGAATCTGAAACCAAAAGCAGGGCAGGAGAGAAGCCTCTGTCCTTTCCTTGTTTTTGCACTGGCCTTGCATGCTCCTTCTAGAGAACTCTATGGAGCTGAAAGGGAAGGAGAGAGGTAAAGGTGGTCCTGCAAGTTCATTTCAGGAGGGGGAAATAAACTGGAACTTCTCAAGGAAGATGGTCTCATCCCTGGCTAAGCTCCCTCCTGTGTGCCTCCCTGGAACTTGCCACATGTATTGCCATTCTTGACTTTTTTTACTCCATTTCCCTCAACAGATGAATGTTCTCAACTTTTTATAAACGCCACCTTTGGATTCACATAAAAACCGCAAGTCCTCCATGGTCTCTGGCATTTCAGAATACAAGAATGATCACAGTTAAAATCAAATTGATGGAATTATAATATAAACACATTTTTTCAAGGCGTGCAAGTTTCCTCCCTTATACAACCATATCCCAAGCTTGGAAAAAGTCATGATATAATGGAGAATGACAGAACCAAACATGGAACAAACGAATTAATATGACACGTGTGAATGTTATCACAGGGGAACAGAGCAAGTCCTTGGGAGCATGGTGGAGGGGAGGAGTTGGCCTTGAGAAGCAGAAAAGGCTGCAGAGATGCATCATGACTTGAGTAGAGGCTTTCTAGATGGACCAGGCATTACAGGCACAAGCAACGCATGGTCAAAGGTCCAAAGGAAGGAAATGCAGGATGTGGCAAAGAAGTGGAAAACGTTCTTTGTGGCCAACATGGTTTAGTGGGGACCAGAGGCGAAGTGGGGTAGAGCCCCCTTACGCTGTGCCGAGAAGCTGGACAAAATCCCGTAGGCAGGGGTGAGATGGTAACATCAGGATTTTTTTTTCCAGAAGGAAAACGCATGCATATTTGTGATAAAAGAAGTGAGATGGGGAGACCATAGCCATAGACTGGGGGAGCCCACACCATTTATTTAACCCTCCCAATAACCCCACAAGGGAGCTATTATTTCTCTGTAATGACAAGGAGCTCACAACTTGCTCTTTTGCTGACCAGTGGCAGAGGTGGGACTCAAACCTGAGTCCTGTGATTTCAAGTCTAGGACCCTTTTGACCTTATTATATAACCCATTAGCTACTGAAACAACAGAACGCAGACACCGACTTGATTTCAGGATTTCTTAACCTTTTTTGTGCTGTAGACCCATTTAATAGTCTGGGGAAGCCCATGAAACTTTTGTCAGAATAATTTCTTTTTAGGGGCACCTGGGTGGGTCAGCCAGTTGAGTGTCTGAGTCTAGATTTCGGCTCAGGTCATGATCCCAGGGACATGGGAACCAGCCCTGCATCAGCCTCTGAGCTTAGCTTGGGATTCTCTCTCTCTCTCTCTCTCTCTCTGCCCCTCTCCTCCACTCATGTGCACTCTGTCTCTCTCTAAAATAAAATAATTTCTTTTTAATGCATAAAAGAAAATGCATTGAACTACCAAATACACTAATAATACTGCATTCTAGTTATCAGAATATTTAAAACACTGTGCTTTGGTAATACAAGTGCTTCTTTTTTTATATTTTTAATGTTTCTTTATTTTTGAGAGAGAAAAGGAGAGAGAGACAGAGCACGAGCAGGGGAGGGGCAGAGAAAGAGACACACACAGAATCCGAAGCAGACTCCAGGTTCCGAACTGTCAGCAAAGAACCTGACAGGGGGCTCAAACTCACAAACCGTGAGATCATGACCTGAGTTGAAGTCAGACTTTTAACCGACGGAGCCACACGGGTGCCCCTAAGTGCTTCTTTATTAATGCATCAAAAAGGAAGTTCTATCGGAGAAACTAATGACTACTAGAATTTCGAAATAATAGTATATGTGAATAATGTTTCCAGGTACTTTCAACAACCGCAATGCAATGTGAAAATAATTGTGATTTCTATTAGGGACATAGTCATGGGTTTTGCTGATATGACTGTGACTCACCTGTAATCATAATTACTAAAAATTATAAACTTCAATCATAGATTAGTAAACATAAAAGTGAAATTTTTTCCCACCCAAATTCATAAATCCCTGAGTAATGCCCACAGACCCTGGTTAAGAACCTTAGGAAATGTTTCAAATTTGAGCTATTCTGTAAAAGTGATTTCTAAAATATCAAGGAATGGGGTTCTTTTTTTTTTCAAATGAACTAAGAAGCAGAATTTCAATGGTCAAATAATTCAAAGGAAAAGGACTCTGACTAAAGCAGAGTATCAAGGACTTGGAGACCTACCCGCGGGTCTCTTCAACATGTCCCCGAGGCCCAAGCACCCCAATGGGGCAGGACCATGAGGGATATCCTCAGAACCCCAGGGCTCCTCAGCAAATGCTTTGCTGTGGTTTCTCAACACGTGTCAGCAAGGCTCAGCTTTCTCAAGACAGAGAGGTCTGGAAAGTTTCCTGCTGATAATAACCCTTTCCAGAATACACACTGCCAACCCACTCTCAGGAAACCTTGTTGTTTTTTTTTTGAAGGTAATTTTCTGAGCAACTGTGGATCCCCCGCAATATTCCAGACTTTACATTGTTCGTGCATAGGCTGCTCCCGGTGAACAGTAACGGTTTCAGGCTAATAAGGAAATAATCCATTTTCAGCAGATGAAAGAAGGGTGATCAGAAGAGTAACCTGAGCCCAGGGAACTAGCAGTGCCAAAAACTTACAATGGAAACTCTCTAAAGAATCCAAGACCCTTTGTTAGATATGAATGATTTCTTTTTTCTGGTGAAAAGTGTACGAAGAACTTGAGAAGAAAGGCCTGAGTGGGTTTTGTGAAACAACCTCTGTCTGGAGAAGACGGGCTTGAGGTAGAGTTGCAGTCTCACTGTATCCTTAGGTTATGCAACAGGGAGGCAGTTGAAAGATGTTCAAACCACCAGCGTGTGATGTGTTTTGTCTTTGAACTCTTTCCTCCGGGCTTTAACTGGAAGTTCATACATGTTCCCTTGCTTCACCTCTCTGACACCTCCCAGAGGTGTGTAAAATGCAGCAGTGACAGTGGGGCGCTTGGGTGGCTCAGTCGGTTCAAGCATCTTGACTTCGGCTCAGGTCATGATCTCATGGTTCATGGGTTGAAGCCCCGCATCGGGCTCTGTGCTGCCAGCTCAGAGCCTGGAACCTGCTTCGGATTCTGGGTTTCCCTCTCTCTCTCTCTCTGCCCCTCCCCTGCTCACGCTCTGTCTCTCTCTGTCTCTCAAAAATAAAAACATTTTTAAAAAATACAGCAGAGACGGAAACAAATTTAATTAAGAAAGAATCCTGGGAGGGACGCTCCACACACCTGGCACTCTCCACGCCGAGTGCCAAAATCTTCTGTGATCATCAGGAAAAATGCACCTACTCAAGATACCCATACACAACGATGCTTTACGGTTTTTGAAGGCAAGATATCTATAGATAGATATAGATATACATATAGATAATGAATTGTATTACAAATTGTCCGATCCCATTCTGAAATAAGAACTAGAATCTGTTGGCTCTACTACCAAAATGAAAAAGAACTATAAGTGATACACTGTGGGTTTGTGGTATCGGTTTGTAGTTTCTTTCCTTCCTTCCTTCCTTCATTTATTCATTCATTCACGGTTGATGGACTAAACTAGATGCGAGAACAAGACATGGGCCTTCATCCTCACGGGACGCGTATTCTGGAGAGAAGAGAGAGACGTTAAACCAATACTTATCCAGTTCCTCCCAGAAGACCCTATTCTCAGCCTTCAGGGTGAATTAAGAACCACCAAGGAAGCTTGTTAAAAACACATATTCCTGATTCAGCAAACCTGAAGTGTGGCTGTGGAATTAGCATTTTCACAAGCTCCACAGTGAGCCGAAGGCAGGCGGTTGGCAGGATTTGAAGGATTGTTGCAACTAATGAGGCCCCAGAACAACCCTGTCCCTGGGTCCCCACACCCTTGTCCCACACTCTTCAAGGAGAAATGCCCATTTCTTGCTTCAGACCCATTACGGACAAGCCTTAGTCTTTGCCACACACTTCCTTCGAACGCAGCCTTTAAATACTAGGTCGTAAGGGTTAAATAATTTATTTCCAGGGAAAACTTTGATTCCCCCCAACGCCCTCTTAAAATGCCTTCAGTGTTTTGCTGCAGCTCCCTGTCTCTCTAACCTGAATCATCTGCCCCCCTGTTTTTAGGCGGCTGTATCGCTTTATATCCTGTGAGCTTCGGCAGCAGGAGGAGGATTTCACACCCGCTTTGAGCAGTGACATTCGGCTTGCAAAGTGCTTGAGTGCTTCCAATGCTATATAATAGCCCACCCTGGCAGTATTATCAAAGGGCATGACTGTTTGACCTCCTCATGCTTCATGTCACACACACACACACACACACACACACACACACACACATACACACACACACTCTCATCCATGTGCACATAAATAGGTTTGCATATAAAATCTATCTAAATAGCTCAGTCTGTTGAGCGTCCGACTTCAGCTCAGGTCGTGATCTCACAGTTCGTGAGTTCAAGCCCCGCGTCGGGCTCTGTGCTGACAGCTCAGAGCCTGGAGCCTGCTTTGGATTCTGTCTCTCTCTCTCTGAAATAAGTAAACATGTGAAAAAAATGTCTTTAAACCTATCTAAATAAAATCTGCATTTTTCTTCATGCTATCAAAAAGTATTAATTTCCAAACCATCAGCTATTTACTATATACAGCAGGTAATCCACACAAAAATATGGCTAGGGTCAATTCTATTTCCATAAAGGCACCTCAAAGCGAAGAACTCCAGTCTCCAAGTGCAGTGGACTTTTCTCTTCCCGTAAATGGCAGGGCTGGGATCGTCCTGGATGTGACACGGTGCCTGGCCTGTACCGTGACTCAGTCCATAATTCCCACCAGTTAGAACAAGACCAGTTTTTACCTTTCTCTGAAGCACCAATGGGTGCTGCAGACCCATCTCTGAACCAATTAACCGTATCCCAGTGGATTCTAAACATAACACTTTTTAAAGTTAGTCTTTCTATTTTTTATTTCTGCTTAATATGGTAATACCTTACGAATAAAAAATTAATTGCTTAGGGCTGAGCTGAATTAGTGAAAAGTATGGATTATAAATTATGTCTTCTCTGTGCAGTTTTGTTACTACAAAATACAAGTAGATTAAATAAGTGTTGCCAAGTGGAAGGCATGCTGCCTGCCCTGCTTTAATGAGTAGATGAGACTAATTTGTAATTAGCGTGTGAAGCCCGGGAAATTGCTTTTTTCAATGTTCTTAGCACGGGATGCACATGTGTCCGCAGCACACATCATGAGAGTTCTCCAAAGCTGGCTCTATGAATAGTCGATCCGGGTGCTAGAGCAGATCGAAGCACTGGATAGTTTTTTTGAGGCCCGTTTTAGCCCAAAACATCCACAATCCTCAGATTAACTGAATTTAACAAATCTTTTTTTTTTTTTCTTTTTGGTGAAATTCTTTAATGCATTAGCATGAATTCCAAATTACTGAAACTCAAATGGATAGACTTTGCTGAATCCAACTCTTCTGTCATTTCCTGCTTTTCATAGGACAGCCAGGATTGGGTGCCCTGTCAAGAGTGTCATGTTCCATGACCTCTAACTGGGGGGAAAAGGAGGGGATTCCACTCCAGAGGTGAAGAGTAGCACAAGAGCAGAATTGCCAACCGACATGCGCATCAGAGTGCCGATTTACTTCCAGGTGCACAGTATCTTTTCGCCTTCACGGGTATTCTGTGCAGCAAGCAAGGACAGTTGTTATTAATGATACCCGCTTAAAGAAAGAGAGCTCAAGGGTCTTTCAGGATTAGAATTCAGGTCTGCTGACTCCAGAGCCTCCCTTGAATGTAGAAGAAGTTCCATACGTATTGGTTTAATGTGTGACAGAATTGATCACAGGTCAACCAATAAAAATAGAGATGATCTATCTGATTAAAAGAAAACACTGGTGCCAAAAGAAGACAGTCATTCGAACACTAAGCATCTTTCAAATACTTAGGAATGCAAGGGTCTTAGCAAGATACACAGCCAGGGCTGGCTGTATAATTTGCAGGGCGGGGGGGGGGGGGCAAATCGAAAACGCAGGACCCCTTGCTCAAAACTCAGGGATTTTTAAGGCAGTGACAACAGAGTATTAAAGCAAGCGCAGAGCCCTTCTAAGAACAGGTTGGCCCTGAGTGACTACGCAGATCCCCCACCTGTAAAGCCAACCTTTCACGTCATGTTTCAAAGCTTGGGGTGGGAATGGTACCATCCTGTAGACAGCAGTTTGGATATTGGTAGGTGGGGAGGTTCTTGGCTGGCAGAATGAGTGGAGGCCTTGCTGGTAAGCAGCAGGCCAAAGACTCCAGAGACGCTCAAGGTCGGGGACAGGCCTGCACTGTAAGGAAGAGAACTTTTGAACATCCCACTTGATATTCACATGGTGAAAAGCCTGTTTATAATTATCTGAGCTTATTATTTGTTTTACACATCCTGAATTTTCCACTGTGACTACTCTGTCAGTTCTGGAAACACTGCACACTGCTTTCAGCCTTCATCATTAAACACGGTTTCATTAACAATGGCAGCCATCGTTCCGTGATTCTCATGGAAGTGTGTACAAGCATCTGACCCCTCAGTTTCGTCTTCTAGTGAGGTCCCAACCATGCCGTTACCTAAAGGAACATATACTGTCTTATCATAAATTATTTTTGCTTTCATAGTACAGTTAGAACATTGGTTGGAGATAGGTCATACTATGGGAGCGTTTCATTCCGTGTTGGCCAAAGGGGATGTCAAAATGCTTGTTACAAAAAGTGGCTTTGGGTACGAAAGCATTGAAACCTAGGCTTAGAGGCAGAAGATTACAAAATGTTTCAGCTCAGAGGAATTTGAGGGATTATCCACTTCATTGACAGATGAGGAAATTGAGGCTGAACCAGATTATATATCTTGCCTAAGATCACCCTGCAGGCATTGGCAATGCCAAGAGTTGAAACTGTTCTCATTTCTAAGACTGTATGAAGTAATCAATTCTTTCCTTCCTTCCTTCCTTCCTTCCTTCCAACAAACACAACTGTGCTCTTACCATGTGCCCGGCATTAGGGTGGGTCTGATGCAGAGATGGCTAAGACACAGTTTCTGCTCTTAAGAAGACCACAGACCTGCTGGAAAACAGAGCAGAAGCTAGATATGGTACAACGTGCTTTGGAGTAGACCTGTGTTCAAAACATTACGGGGGCCGGGGAACTGAGTCTTCCTGGGGGCTTGAAGGCTTCCCAGCATAGGTGGGTTTGGAATCTTGAGATGGGAGACAGGCGTGTTGTTCTGCAGAATAGGGTAACCCTCATTCTAAGCAGTTGCACGGAGCAGACAAAGACACAGTGGCGAAACGAGGCCACTCTGTAATCAGGTATTGACTGTCCACAGCCCTTAATGTCAAGGAGTATTTTCCAGAAGCACAGAGGTGGTCATTATCCTGCCAAACACAGCCAAGCAGAGAGCAGGCAGAGAGCAGAGCTGGCTCAGAGGCCTGGGGACTCCCTGAGGTCATCAGGGAGAAAGGAAATGAAGGGGGAAGTCTCCATGCTGCTCCGTGGGTGACGAGGGCTCTGTGGGCACTGGCCAGAGTGCAAACTGAGAAAATAGCTCGTTGATTGCTGAAGTGATTAGTGGATCACCTTATTGATTCTCACCTAGCTCGGAACAGACCTCAATAACCAACATCAAGTGCTTTAATAAGAGCAAAGGAAAGATTTACTGGATGCGAGTGCTTTTCATTAGAGAGGGCTAAGGGGAAATAAAACACACTGACCCACCAGCGAGGGGCCCCGGCATGGCTTCCAGCCTGGTGACTGCCAGCCAGACAGGAAAGTGAGTAAGAGGAAGTCAAATGAGACAGCCCCTGGGCCCGTGCTTATCAGAACTGCTAGAAAAGACTCTCCACAGATTGCCAGATTGTCTGTTTTGCTTCTCTTCCTCTCCCCTCTGCAAACCCAGCCACCCAGGAAAATGGGAGACAGGCAAAGTGGCTGTTGCTCATGAAGCCCAAAACCAGGCACCCGCTTGACATGTTGTAGGCATTATCTCTCAACCCCCCAAGAAACGAACTGTTTTCTCCATAGTACAAGAGAGGAAACTATAATGAAGTGACTCTTATGTGTTGGGGCTGGGATTAGAACCCAGGTGGCTCTGGCAGCAAGGCCTCCGTGCTTAAAATTTTTTTCTTGGAAACAAGACTCGCTGGGCATCTATTTTTCCTCTCAAGGCTTTGCGTTGAATCCACTCTACCCTTCATAAACTGACCAGACTTTAATTTCAATGGAGCAATGACTATGTTTCAGATACAATAAAATACCACTTGCTCTGCACAACTGGCTTGGGAGGTTGCCCTGCGATTAGTATCCCCATTTTAGGGATGAGTTAACTGAGGCTTGGAGAGAGTTACTCAGGTAGCATGTGGCCAAAGTGAGACCTTGAGCACAACATCATCAGATTCCAGACTCCACGCTGTAATCAACTATATCCTAGATGTTTCTTAAAGAAAGGGACCAATGAAAGGTATAACTGGGCAATCTAAGTAGACATAGAAAAAGACTCAGGGAATGTCAAAATTCCACAAATTTTTCTTGAGCTCCTACTTCGTCTCAAGCATCTTTCTGAACCCAAAGGACACAGTGATGATCATGGGAAAAACATTCTTCTGGGGGCAGCTTACTATACATGAGAGACAAATAAGGTAAACCAGAGAAGTCCTGGTAGACATGAGTGCAATAAAGAAAATAAAACAGGGCATGGTGGATGGATCGACCTTCTAGCGGGTGGTCAGAGAGGTGTCACCTGAGAAGCTTGCTGTGAGCCGAGGCTTCAATGACAAGAAGGCTATAACCGTGCAAAAGTGTAGCTGAGAAGATACTAGGCAGGCAAAGTGGCAAGTGCAGAAACACAAGGCAGGAAGGAGCCTGGTGCACCCACAGAAGGGGAGGAGTCCACTGTGATCAGAATACACTGAGGGAGGGAGGAGCGGCTCTAGATGAGATCTGAAAGGAGGGAGAGCAGGTCTCCTGGGCCTGGCAGGCCATCGTGGGGAATTGGACTTTAAGTAAGAGGGAAAGGTAGGAAAGGGTTTTGAGCATTTAAAATGATGTGCATTGAAAAACAGACTTTGGGCTGCTGTTTGGATGGGTCATGAGACCTGTGGGGAGGCCACTGCAGGAGTCCAGCTGGAGCAGCAGAGTTGGCTTGGGTTCAGTGCAAGCAGGAGACGTGAAGCAATGGACACGTCCCGAAAATATTTTGAGGGAGAGCTGACCTCGCTTTTGCCGCCTTGCACTTTTATAAACGGACAAGAGCGGCTACTTTTCTGACCCCCCGGATGGTGCCCCCCGCCGGCCCGCTCTCATTATGTTTGGGCTGGCTTCTGCCAAGCTTGACTATGAAAACTTGACCAAAAGAACAGAATGTGATGACGTCATCTCCTCGGCTCACCCCGGGAGAAGGTTTTATGAAGTTTCACAAAAAAAACAATGCCTGCCAGGAAACCAAACAATTCCCCTGACCACCACTCACCATGGCCCAGACAGAAGAGAAAAACCACTGACAGAACCCCTGCTTCCCTAAACCAGGCCCAGTGACAGCTTGTCTTGTTCACCGTGGTCAGAGCGCCAGTTACTTCAGAAGAAAGAGAAACCTAAGGTCACCATGACATGCCATCTCATATGGTTTTTTTTAATGTTTATTTATTTTTGAGAGAGAGAGAGAGAGAGAGAGAGAGAGCGCGCGGGGGGGGGGGGGGGCAGAGAAAGAGTGAGACACAGAATCGGAAGCAGGCTCCAGGCTCTGAGCTGTCAGTACAGAGCCCGATGCGGGGCCGGAACCCACGAACCGTGAGATGGTGATCTGAGCCGAAGTTGGATGCTCAACCCACTGAGCCACCCAGCACCCCCACCTTATATATTTGAACTCACTCAACTAAGGAGTGATGGTATTCCTCACAGTGTGGTAGTGGAAATATGAGGAAGGTCTATCTACCCCCGACAGGTCTAAGTGCCCATTCTAGAAATCAGGGAAAGTCATCTGAAGGATAATGAAGAATTTGACAGGGAAGTGTTCCTTTGTGTCATGTTCTCAGGAGGGAAGGCAGCAGGTGACATGCGATTGTCTCCAGGTCTGCCTCCAGGAGACAGAAGGTTGGACACAAGGTGAACTGTCAGGAGAAAAAAAAAAAAAAAACTGAGGAAACTCTGTAGAAGACGGGCCTTGTCCATAATTGATCTGACAGAGTACTGCCCACTCCATCACTGCAGCTGAAATATGGCCACTCTCCCATGTGGGAATGCATTTGTGTGTAAGGACACCAGACTCCATCTATTAAGGAAAGTGTTTAAGCAGGAAAGATAACAGTCTGTCAGTCTGAGTGAGTGATTCTGGAAACCCAAACACCATGTCAGAGCTTCAGGATTCAATATATATATATATATATATATATATATATATATATGGCCTAAATCAAAAGGATTTTGGTTCATTGAACAAGGGAAAGGAGTAAGGTGCTTATGACAACGGCCCCTCCTGACTTTCAGTTGGTTAATTGTATTTGGAGAGAACATGCTGTCTGTTCTGGGGAACTTCATAAAAAATGACAATAGAATTACTCTCAGCCACTTGGGGTTGCTTTCTTCCTAAGGGTCGGAGAAAAGATATTCGTTATTTAATCAACAAATATTTAGTACCAATCTCTTGTCCATCATTCTGCTAAGAATAATATAAAAACAAGACAGGCACACAATCCCTGCCCTCATGGACTTTATAGCCCAGTTTGGTTTCTGGTCTTTTTTAGGTATTTTGACATTTTCGTGACAAAGAGTTCAATTCTATTAATTCAACACACCTGTATTGATCTCTTATTCTGAACAAAGCAATATAACGACAACTCCTGCATTCAACAAACATTAATGCAACAAGAGTGATATACTATGTATACATTTGGAGAGATACATAGTTGATTTAGATCCAGATAGCTGCCTCAAGGAGCCCCCAGGATGGACGGGATGATAAGATGTGTCTGTAGACAACTAAAACCAATGCTACAAAATGATAAACAGCACTGAAAAAGAGAAGTTCAGACAAAGAATTTTAACAGGAAGGCTGAGGTGATGGCCAGCTCTGAGAGACGGGCAAAAGCTATTCTCTGCCTCAATTTCCCAATTCATTCATTTGCTTAGTCAACAAGCATGGCTTGAATCCTTGCCACATTGCAGACATTGTGCCGGACTGGAATGAAAGTCGGACTGGACAGGAGAGATGTGCCAACGAACAGGGGTAAATACCTCAATCCAGGTAGAGAGAAGATGCAGCAGAAAAACAGAGGAGGGAACTTCCTAGTCGACTTGTGGTGAGGGACAGTTAGCCAAGGAAGGTTTTAGCAAGTAGGTGAGCTGTGGCTGAGTGTGAAAGAAAAGTGAACATCTCAGGAGAAAGAAAAGGGAGGACACAGTCCTCCAGGCAGTTATTAAAAAGGCCCTCAAGGGGCGCCTGGGTGGCGCAGTCGGTTAAGCGTCCGACTTCAGCCAGGTCACGATCGCGCGGTCCGTGAGTTCGAGCCCCGTGTCGGGCTCTGGGCTGATGGCTCAGAGCCTGGAGCCTGTTTCCGATTCTGTGTCTCCCTCTCTCTCTGCCCCTCCCTCGTTCATGCTCTGTCTCTCTCTGTCGCAAAAATAAATAAACGTTGAAAAAAAAAAAAAAGGCCCTCAAGTGGGAGATGAGGAGGGGGTTCAGGTTGTGTGCGGGAGGCAGAGGAAGAAGGCGATGGAGGAGGCCAAGGGAGCCACTACCACTTTTCCCCATGAAATGGGAAGGGAGGTTAACAGCTGAGGGGCGGAGCTAGAGTGATCTAGCTAGTGATCTAGTGATCAGTCTTGTTCAGTGTTGATCAGTCTAGTGATCAGAGCACAAAGGGCAGGTTGTGCTCTGGAAAGCTGCTTTGAGAATGTAAGAAGATACTATTAAAGAACAAGCCAAAGGCAATTCTGAAGCAGAGACCACCAATGTGACATCCATTCCACATAGTAATGCAAGATACTCAAACAGCACGCAGTAGTCAGGGCATAAGAGTGGAGGGAACACCTTGATGGACACGTGTGTGTGCAAGGGAACAGGGGTGTTGTGACCATCTCAAATGATCAACCATGGGGTCTAGCCTGATGGGCTGAAAGAAAATGGTCAAATCGTTGGAGTAGGAATGGTAAATGGCTTTCATCTCAGCTGTCAGCTCCAACTGATAGAATCTTGTGCGGAGAAGGATTCCAAAGTTACCTCTGTGCTCAATAAGGAAGAGTGCATGATCAATCAGGAACGTTCACCATGGCCCAGAAAGGATGGCAGTCCCCATAGCAGGTATTCGCCACCTCTGGCCTGGAGGCCAGATGAGGCCAGGAGAGAGAAGGAGTAAGAGAGCTGGGAGGAGGGGAGGTCAGAGAGTGAGATGTGGGGGCCTTGAGGTCCAAGGTGGAATTCGCACTGGAGCTGTCCGGGCCTAGACCTTGGCCATGGGAAGCTTTGGCCGAATAGAGGATAAGACATGGTCTAGTGTTCAAAGACCTGAATGCTGCTGCTTTTGTCTCACTGAAAAAGAAAAGTGTCTTCAGGGAAAAAAAAAAAAAAAAAGACACTTGTGCCTTAAGAGAAGGATGGATGATTGAAAGGGCACTTGGCTGTTGCCGTGTTAATGGAGAAAAGCATGGGAAACCCTCATTCCTACATTAGCATCAGCCTCCACATTCAATAAGCCAAAGACAGTAGTGACATACTGCATAAGGGGGCCCCCTCCACACTCACGCCCAGACCGACCCACCTAAACTCTGGTGAAGAAGTCACCTGCTGACCATTTCCTACAGCAGGCCAGGCAGGGAGTGAGCCAGCGACCTCGCCTCCAATGACTTGGTCCTATGACTTTTTTTTTTTTTAATCATGGTGAGAACACTTAATATGAGATCTACCCTCCTAACAAACATTTAAGTGTAAAATACAATATTATTGACTATGGGTGCAATGTCATACAGCAGATCTCTAGAACTTTTCCACTTAACTGAACTTGATGCCCTCTGATTAGTAAGCCTCTCTTCCTCCCTCAACCCCTGGCAAAGGCACTCTTTGACTCCATGAATTTGCCTATTTTAAAGACCTCATGTAAGCAGAATCATGCAGCATCTGTCTTTCTGTGACTGTTTTTTTTTTTTCCACTTAACTTACTGTCCTCAAGTTTCCTTTATGTTATCACATCCTGCAGAATCTCCTTCTTTTTTAAGGCTGAATAATATCCCATTGCATGTATATATCACGTTTGCTTCATCCATTCATCCGTCGATGGACAGACCCTTAGGTTGTTTTCACATCTTGGCTATCGTGAATACTGTTGCAATGAGCATGGGAGTGTAAATATGTCCTTGAGATCCTGGTTTCAATTTTTTTGGATAAATACCCAGAAATAGGATTGCTGAATCATATGATAGTTCTATTTTTAATTTGTTGAGGAGCCTCCATACTGTTTTCCATAGCAACGGCACCACTTTGCATTCCCACCAACAGTGCACAAGTGTTCCAACTTCCCCACATCCTCGCCCCGCATCTCTCTCTGGGCTCTGGAGTGACAGTCTCGGAAAAGACCTTCACCTCCTCACCACTCAGTGCCACTGTGGAAGGCTGAGCTCACAGTCGTCCATGCTTCCCTGTTTGCCAGCCTGCCTCGTGGATAAATGTAGAGAAGGGATCGGGATGAATTCGTGGTCCTAAAGAGCATGTCTAAAAGGGTTTGTCAAAAAAAGAGTTAATGACTGCTTCTCTGCGGGAAACCCTAAAGAAATGAGTGTTCTGGAGTGTAGAACATTCGCTTTTACGGTAGGTGGTGTTATTGTTACATGTTCCTACAGACAGTGCTAATTAACAATCCTAAAGGCCACATCATTAAATTATTTCTCAGCTTAAAACCCTGCAATGTTTAACGCACCTCGGCAATTCAATTATATCTAAAACACTTGCCTGAATGCCAGGCATTATTCTGCGGCCGACAAAGTGCAAGTTTCTCTTAAGAGCAGGTGAGGCTTAAAAAGGAAAGAAAAACATCTCACAAGCGACTTCCTTGTCCCTCTCCCTGACACATACTCTAAATATAAAAACACCAATAATCCTCAAAGAAAATTTAAAGTAGACCTAATCTTTGCCAGGCAAAATGCAGACTGCCGACTTTTCTATAGGCACAGATATGAAGAATCCAATAACATTTTCTTAGAGATCTCACCTGAAAAATCAAATCATTGCCCTCAACTCTGTTTAAGGTCCGTTGGGTTTCAGGGATTTTCCTCTGGGTCTTGCCCCCCATCCTTTGTCATTTCTAACCACTGCAAATTGCATTTTGGGTTTGAACTTGGGGCCATGTCATGGCTTTGGCCTGGGTTTTTCCTGGATGTATACCACAGTCAGCACAGAGCACTGTGAAGAGAACACAAAGCCTCTTTGTCTCCTATGCAGTGAAGTATCTTAAGTACAGAGTGCAATGGGAAAGGGCTTCCATCCAGCTTAAACACACACACACACACACACACACACACACATACACACAGGCTCTTGCCCTTCCCTGCCATCCCCAGCCTGATCCTCTCTGTAGTGAGACAGTCCTCTGCACAGGCGCAGAGCCTGGTTCAGCTGGCCAAGTGGCCTCAGTCCTCTGGACAAGATTTGGCAGGCAATACCATGACAGAACCTCCCGCTTGGAAAATGCTGGTGCCGAGGACGCATCTGGGAGCAGCACATATGTGATTCCACTGGTTTTCACACAAAGAGGCAGACTGTGCCAGTGGCCAGCTGGGTACTCATCTGCAGCCACGGAGGCAGGAGTGAAGGAGCAAACTGCTGATTCTCTTTGCATGGTCTCCCCAAATACCCTGTCTCTGCATAAACCATCTCATCATCCCTCTCCTTTCTGACACTATGTTAATAGTATCCTTCAAGGAGGCCCCACTACACTCTGTGGGACCAGGAGACGTATATATCTCCTTAGTCAAGCACTGTGCCTTAGACCCAGACACTTTCAACAGATTTGTTGACTTGGGGGGATGCAGGGATAGATGACTGGGGGATGGAGGATAGATGCATGGGTGGAAGAATAAAGCAAGCCAAGATGCTATTACCCCTCTCTAACAGAACCGAGTCCTTTCGCTGACAGCCTCAATCTGGACTCTCGGTCTCCAGGGAAGTAATACAGGCTGGGGTTAGCAGGGCCCTTGTATTACTGCCAACCCCCACTCTCTCACCCATGGCAGACATTGCTAACAGGCCACAGAATTCTTGCCAACAGATTCAAGACCTTGCCTCTCAATTTTCCTCACTAGTGGTCCAGGCAGGTACTACTTATCATCAGACAGGATGCAGCCACATTTCTGCCCCAGGGTTAGAACATGGGCTTTGGGGACTGAGACTGTCTTTAGGTCCTGATTCAATCATTTTTTGCCGTGAGACCTGGAGAAAGCTACTGAACCTAAGTTACCACAAAACTAAGCATTTAGTGTTTCTGTCTGTGTGAAGGAAGACAAAGAAAAAGAACTGAATTCATAAGGTTACTGTGGAGATCAATGGGAACGTTTAGTAAGCACCTGACATAATAGGTGCTCAATAAACACTAGTTATTTTTATCCAGAGACTGTTTATGGATTATCATGTCCCCTCTTTCTGTAGAAGGATTATTCATCATTGTTACATTCATTGCTCAGTTTCATCTCTCCCCAGAGAATGACAGAGAAAGGGCAGTACATGAACTCAGACTGACTTGGTGTGAGAAAGGCAGCACTAGCATGGACTGATGAATGACCATCTCTAATGAGCTAGCCTAGAACAATTCAGACAGGCATTGCGTGGAGGTTCTATACTCAAATGACCAGATCTGGAAGGGAGGAGACCTGGGCTCTAGTCAAAGCTGTGTCCCCAACTAACTAGATAAACATAGAGGCCACCTATTTTTTTTCTGTGAGAGAAAGCCATCAGATTGTCTGAAGGCTGAAGTCCCTTCAATCCCCAATTCTGTGACGCTATCCAGTTGCTATCTCGCCTCTTCAAGGACGCCTGGCCTGACCATTCCCACTGAGGCACGTAGAGCGAAGTCTGGCGCCCAGCCAGAGCTGTGGAGGTGTGCACTGTTACCGTGCACACGAACCCAGCCCAAACATCCCCATACTCCTGCGCCTCACGCACAGTAAGTGCTCTTGTGTTGACTCGGTTGATTTAACTGACCAGCTCAAGAACATGAGACTAGAAGCCAGAGACCACGTTCAGTCCCAGCTCAACCAGAACCCACCTCTGTGGGCTGGAGCACATGAGGTAACTTCTTCCGAGTCTCTGTTTTCTCACTTTATCAAATGGGAATCAAACACACTGCCTTGTGAGTCCCACAGAATTGTTGTGCTGGTCGATTCAACAAGATGTGTGTGTACACGGTACATAAACTATTAGATAAAGGAAAAGGGCATAATTAGTTTAGTTTGGAGGAAACCACCTCCTGAGGGCCTCTGAAGGCCTCTGCTTGAGGGTCATTCTCACCTTAGGGCAAAAACAGAAGAGACAGTTGCCTCCAGAAGAGCTATTTGGAGAAATCTTGCTAGGCCAGATAATGTTATCATAAAAGCATGTCGCAGAGGGGCCTTTGATCTTATCGGACTGGAGGAACCAGTCCTGTGTCCAATATGGGGCAAGTCATGGGTTTTCTGCCACGTGTGGCTGTGTTCCAAAACATTCAAAGCATTCTTCCAGCATCGACAAGTAGGTCCCCATTCAGTTTGTTGGAAGTTGGGGAGAACACGATGTCACAGACCAGACAATATGATGAAGGAGGCATTTATTTTAGTTGCCAAGCCACACGTAAGTTTCAATGCCAGTTCAACCACTTACGAGCTATGTGGCCTCTTTAATCGCTTTCACCTCACCTAGGACCGTTAACAAGGATGAGAGGTCTTGCACCTACTCTGGCATAGACGAGATGCTCCATGAAATGAGTCATCATTGTTGCTATCATTTCCCTCTTTAGAGACTCCCCAGTCACTTGTCTCAGCCTGAACACAAGTGCCCTGAGGTTCTGCCTTCCTTCTCCTTCAACCCGCTGTAGGCAACACTCTGTAGTCTGAACCTTTCCTGACTTCCTCCAATCAACTCTCCTTTGCCCCCTCCCATCAGATAGGCCAGTTCCTGCCCAGAGATGCACCTCGTAATGTGTTCCCCACCCGGGTAACTTTTGCTAACTCATTGCAGCCCTGAAAGGCTCTAATTACGATCATTCTTAATGATATTCTTCCAGCTCATCTTCAGCAGAGAACATTCCCTGTTACTACTAGGGTCCTAAAAACCCTTCTCAGGAATACTCTGCAGTTAGAGTCACAGCCCGAGGTAAAAACCCTCACACATTAGAGAAAGGAAACGGCACAATGTAGAAACAACAAAGCACAGGTTTTCTCATCAGAGAGATCTCTGGCCCGTGGGCAACTGAGTGACTGGAGCCCTTGCTTTCCTATCTGTAAAGTAGGGACGATAACACGTACCTCATGGGTTTATTGTGACAAGTAAAGGAGATTACGTATCAGTCAGCTTTTGCTGCCTAACAAACCACCTGCAAATTTACTGATTTACAATAACAACCACTTGTTCAGCTCACAAGTCTGTGGGTGTGTTATTTGGGCTGGGCTCAGCTGGGCTCTTGAAGCTCAGAACTCAAATAGCATTTACACCACATTAAACTGGTCAAAACAAATCACAAGGCCAGTCCAGATTCAAGGAGCGGGGAAACAGACCCTGACTGTTGAGGAAAGTTGCTTAAGATTATCGTTGAAATTCTTTTAATGCTTTTATTTATTTTTGAGAGAGAGAGAATGAGATCATGGAAGGGACAGAAAGAGAGGGAGAAACAGAATTTGAAGCAGGCTCCAGACCTGAGCTATCAGCACAGAGCCTGACATGGGGCTCAAGCTCACAAACCACGAGATCATGATCTGAGCCGAAGCCAGTTGCTTCATAGACTGAGCCTCCCAGGTACCCCTATTGTGGCAATTTTTGAATTCTACCATAGGTAATAAATATGAAACACCTGGCCCTCAAACTGAATAGATTTCTAACATATCTTCATTTCAGAAATCCTTGCGGTGGCCTTTTATATGAACCTAAAGAAATATTTGTTGAGTCTTTGCTCTCCAACCCTGCTCTAAATACTGGAGAGTAAGGAAGGATTTTAAATAGGTTTATTCAAAATCTCTGCCCTCAACGTGCTCATAATCTAATTGGGAGAAAAAACATACACACACAAAGATGAATTATGAGGCCAGAGTGAAGTATCAAGTTTAGGCAATGGTAGGCAAGCCATGACAAGGCCGGATGTGATTAGTTGCTAAATATAATATAGAGACAATAAGTCATGAGGCAGAAAAGGGGGTATGTCTGGAGTCCTCGGGGAAAGCTTATAGGAGGAGGGAGGATTTAAGGTGGATCTTGGAAGATGGTCAGTTGCTACAAAGCACCAAAGTGACGTGACTCCCCAACATCCTGTTTCTATCCAGTCTCCCTTTCTAGGGGTCCTCCTTTCAGAAGCTTCTCCCTATATGCACAGCCTGCATGCTTAGGCTCTGCTTCTGATGCTGTAGGGGAACAGAAGTGAGATCCATGTCCCCAGAGCCATTAGTCAAAGGGAAGATCTTCCCTGGCGATAGACAGAATGGTAGAGTGGAAAGATTCTGGATGTTTTTAGTCCCCAAAGCTGGCAATATGTATCTTCTTTTCTTCTCCAAGGCTTCATCCCTTTATCTTTCATCTCTCATAGGGTTTGTTTTTACAGCAGTACATGGGACATAACAGAGGATTTGAATGTGACACTGCTGGCACGTAGTAGACAATGAATAAAATTTATACCCCCCCCCTTCATGCTTCTCCTTTGCCTCTGCCATCCACATATAACTTATTCATTAAATGTTCCATGTATTACTGGTAAATAAGCACTAGGCCTTTGCTGTAGGATTCGTACAGCAAAGCTCATTCCAGGAGATCCCAGTATAGCACTGGAACACAAGAAAAGAGCTCATTCTTCCTGCTGACAGTTCCTGAAACTCATCACGCTCACCGACGTCCTTGAGCAACTCACCCATGTTGCCCCATCCACCAACCTAGCTGACTAGCTAACTCTCATTCATCTTAGATGACTACTCCTCCAGGAAGACTTCCCTGCCCCTACCTCCCACCCATCCCTACTCTGGTTTAGGTATTTCTCCTACTGCTCCTATGGTAGTACATGGAACAACATAGGATTTCAGAAAATGGTTATGGAAGGATGGAAAGATGGATGGATGGAAGGGTGGTTAGCTCAGATATCCCAATTAGAAATCAATCTGTCAAAAGTTCCTTTGACATTTTGGGACCAGTATGAAGGGTCTCTTACAAGGCATAAATTACTCAAATCAGAGATGTAAGCTAAACTTTCTATGAATAGTGGGAGTAAATAAATGAAAAGGCTCATTCCCATAGAATAAGAGACCTGGCATGGAAAATTCCTGCACAGCACGTTGCACACTTAATACTCACAGGAAACAGCAGGTAAGCAACATAATTAGAAGGAGATGCATAAGCCTGAGGAGCAAATGCCATTCCCCTTGGAAGTTTCCAGGGGCAAACTTAAGACAAGGTCCATGGAGACAAGATTCTTTACCAACTGTCAGACTCAGTAAGCACAAGACCCCAAACTTGAAATGTTTGGGAAGGAAACGTTTCTGTCCATGGAGACTGAAGTTAGTGGCTCTGAGATCCCTGGCATAAATCATTTCCATTCTGCCAAAGTCTTCAGCCAACAATGGGACCGGGAGAGCCCCTGCTCTCGGCTTCCTAATGCCTACTTTCTCTCTTACCCTACACAAAACCCTCACCACCCCCTGCCCCACCTCATCCTGCAATGCGGCCTAAGTGTCTTGAGATCACAGAAATATAAACATTGCCTATTTCATCTGAAACACCATGAAATTTTTCTTTAAAAAAAAAACTCATACAACAAAAAGAAAGCAATTGATTCAGATGTTAAAGCCATGAAGAACATGTTATCTGAATTTAATAAAAGAGAATGTATACCAATAGTGCGTGATATTTTAAAGAAAGGTGTCAAACAAGAGAAAGGAACTGATCTCTTCTTCCACATTTCCTCCCTTAGTTCTTTCTTTCTTGCCTTCTTGATATCCACACAAGAAACCTTTACAGATTGTCATGTGCCAGGCAGTGTGCTAGGCCCTGTGATGTAAATTGAATGTGGTCCAATTGTTTCCCACAGTCTAAGGGAGACAATGGCAGGTGATATGCAGTTATCGTACAGCATAAGACAGGAGATGAGAGAGATACGTCCAGAGCACAACAAGGGCACAGAGAAGAAACGTTCAAATCAGTCTGATGGGTCACAGAAGGCTCCCCCAATGAAACAACATCTGGAGGGTGAAGGTGATTTTAAGGATAAGCGGGGGTTTGTTTGGGGCGCCTGGGTGGCTCAGTCAGTTAAGCGTTTGACTTCAGTTCAGGTCATGATCTCACGGTTTGGGTTCATGGGTTGGAGCCCCACGTCGGGCTCCGTGCTGATAGCTCAGAGCCTGGAGCCCGCTTTGGATTCTGTGTCTCCTTCTCTCTCTACCCCTTGTCCACTCACATACACACATTCTCTCTCTCTCTCTCTCTCTCTCTCTCTCTCAAAAATAAACATAAAAAAAAAAAGTCATTCGGGATCTGTGCTGACCGCTCAGAGCCTAGAGCCTGCTTCAGATTCTGTCTCCCTCTCTGCCCCTCCCCCACTCGCACTCTGTCTCTCTCCCTCTCTCTCTGCCCCAAATAAATGAACATTAAAAAAAAGAAAGAAAGAAAGAAAGAAAAAAGGGGTTTGTTTGCCAGGCAAAAAAAAAGATGCAATTTCCACTCAGAGAGAATGGCAGACACAAAAGCAGAGCAGTGAATCAGCATTTGCAGAACCATTGGTCCCTCATCACAGCTACAGGAATGAGGAAGGCAAAGCGGAAGAGAGACACAGGAGTCAAACTACGGAGCATCTTGTGTGCAAAACTGTGTTTGTATTTTATCTTGAGAGCTATGAGAGCTCCTGGAGGGCTCTAAGCAAGCAACGCCATGATCTGGTTTGCATTTGGAAAAAGGACCCATCATAGGGTGGAGGATAGACAGGAGGGGGGTGAGACTGGAGGCAGAAAGACTACCTGGAAAAGTGCTGGAGTAAGCTTGGTGAGAAAGGGAGGAGGCCTCGTGGACCAAAGCAATGGCCATAGGAAAAAATGGTTGATGGTCTTTTAATTTTGGACAGAATCATGTATTTTTGGACAAAACATCCCAGCAAATAACATATTGTGTGATCAGCCTTACTTGTAGTTTCCTTCACATTCCTTTTATATTGCCATCAGTATCAGGTTTGGGGGGTGAAATATGTCTTTGCCATCACTGTGATCAGAAGCCGGCCCTGTGTCCTTGGCCCATCCCAATCACTGACTAGCTTGTTCCTTCAGGTGAGTCACTAGTTCTATCTGAGACTCAGTTTCCCTATTGATAAAACAAGATCATAAAGCTTGTCTTCTAACCTTGCATGAAAATTAAGTAAAATAATTTAATATATGTTGTTTCAACAAGTTATGTTGAAAAAGGCCATAGATCATCACACACTGCACTGTATTAGGAATATTTTGGATGCAAATGACAGAAAAGCCAACCTAAACGGGCTCAAGCTAGGAAAAGAATGTGAGCCGATCTGGCTTCAGACACAGCTTGACTCAGGATGATGATGTCCCCAGGGTCTGAATCTTGGCCTGGTTCCTCTTACACAGGCTCCACCCTTAGGCTCACACTGCAGTCTCCTTCTAAACCACTAGCAACTTCAGACGCACACAGGGGCCCCCAAAAGCACAGGATGAGAATATGAGGGACAGTTCTCTTAAAGCAAAAGTGGAGTCATTAAGCAAGGCAAAGGGAATATATACTGGGTGCAAACTCCAGGTGTCCCTTACAACATACTTCGCAGTTGGGAGCCACTCAAAGCCTCTGGTTGCTAAGCAGCTGTGTAGAGAGTAACCAACCTCGCTTGGTTGCCACCATTCTGAGACGGAGCACTCAAGAGATGTGGCCCTTCTTTCCACTTATGTCATAATCGTAAAATGGTTATTTATTGTCAAGCTTTCAAGTAGTCTTCCGAATGCTCTCATAACACCTACAAGCTATTCAGGAATCACCAGGATTCCGCAGGACCCATTTAAGAGGCACTTCCAGAGGTAATGCAAGGCAGAGGGCAAGAGAGAGCTTCTAGCAACAAGAGAGGGCCTAATGGGCAGGAATCAGATAAAAGAATCTGACCGTAATCAATAGTAATTGTATTTATAAGAGGCATCCTCTTCCTCGTTGGAAAGTACCTTCTAGACCCTGGGGGCTCACCCATTTCTGTAAGGTTTAAATCATTCCACGAATCTTTTGTGCACAGCCACCTGGTGAGTGGACCCCAAGAGGGAGTTGCCCTTAGGTATTCCATCAGAACGTGTCCAAGGGCAGAAACACACAAAACTAACAATCGTCTGGCCATCAAGAAAGATGACTGTCAACAACTTAGAAGGTGGCTGCCATCATTTCTTTGGCCACAAGAGAGCAAAGAGGGGATGAAGCTTTTCCTGCCTTGCAGGTGGCAATGTAGACCAACAGAATGCCTCCTTGAAGGCTACCTCTCAGAATCTGTTTCCTTTAACTTTATTCCTGAATACATGCATAGTTCATTCCTCTATCAGAAAGCAAGCTTCTCGAGGGGAGACGCCGTATCTTTTCCATCTCCAATGCTAATACTTAACCACTAAGCCTGGCCCATAGTAGGTGTTTCATAAATGTGTATTGAATCAATGAATTCACTTAGCTAGGCACTGGCATATATGAAGATCTGAAAGACAGCTCTGTGCATAAAGGTCTCATAACTTGGTGGAGTAGAAAATGAGAACATAACGGATTTGAAATAAGGCAAGGTGTTCTAAGTGTACCCCGCACTCCCATGGCCCTTTTCTGTTTACAAAGCACTAAACCGCATTCATTTTCTTATCTGATTCTCCAGACACTCCAATGATGTTGACATAGCAGATTTGTTAGTCTCATTTTATGAAACATCATCAGTTACTTGAGACGCAAGGGGCAGAAATACTCAACCAAAGTCACAGGACTTATTAGTGACAGAGTTTGGACTGGCTCTGAATCCCAGGTCTGGACCTTTCTTACGATGTCTTTGCAGACTGAACACAAGGAGGTTCAACCGTCCGTATCAAATATGGCGGAACTGACTTAATTGTTAAAGATCAACCTTATGTTATTAAAAGTGCTTTCTTAATTATACTCTTTTTTAATTGCCACACTGAATTTGTGTAGTGATTTTACAGATAAGAGAACAGAGATAGCATTTATGTATCCCGAGTCTAGACTAAACTGTAAAACTAGTCAGCAACTAAATTAAACGTAGAATCTACAACTCCTGAGTCACCACTCCCCCTTTGGCCCTGTCTCTCGCCTTGAAAAATCACAGAATCATGGAATACTCAGATGGTAGGAATAGAAGAAACCTTATGTAGTGTACCCTCCCAACCCATGCAGATTTCCCCTCATCCAGCTTCTCCAGTGAGAACGCACTACTCACCACATCAGAGTACAGGCCTTCCACTCTTGAAAATCCCTGGCATTGATCTTTCTGTCATTAACAAATTGAATTCTGACTCCCTGCCATGTCCACTCATTGGTTCTGCATTGGTCCAATTTCTGTTTATGCTTATTGGGTCCCTGCCATGTGTCAAGCAACCCCTGGGTACTATTATTATGTCCATTTTGCAAACAAAAAAAACTAGACCTTTGAGAGGTTAGGCAATTTACCCAAGAGGTAAGCCCAGATCTGCCACTTAAAAATACAATGCTGTCTGTGGCTTTTACTTCAGAGACGCACAAATGAAATGCACGCCTGTCTCCAGGTAGAGCCGATAAGACCAGTTTTGTAGACATGGCTCTCTCTATGCCACTCTCCTGTTTTACAAGTCAGTAAATGTTCAGGAGCTCCCAATCCAATGTATGAGGTTAATTAATAATATGTAAAAGTTTATAGTTTATACAGTATAATCTCATAAACATTTATTAGTATGCTAATAGAGAGTAATGGCCATGTGAGCATAAAATGAGACAGGGGCTGGATGACAGAGAGAAAGAGCTGTTGAAAAAGCATGGTATCACTTTTTTACCAGAAAGAGCATGATCTCCCTACAGATTCATTTTCCTGGTCGCACCTCTCCATGACCCTGATAGGATTGAAAGGATGCTGACCTTAGAATCGGGAGATCTGGGGTCTAGTTCTGACTCTGCCCTTAAAGAAGGAAACAGCGTTGACCTTTATTGAAATCTACTCTGTGTCCATGCTCTGCGAGGCACTTCCCCAGCGAGATCTCCATTTGCTCTACCTGGGTGAGCTCACACAATTGCTTGGCACATTATAAATATTTAATTCTATTTATTCAGGGGCTTCTGGCTGGCTCAGTCAATAGAACATGCAACTCTTGATGGAGTCTCCAAGAGACTCTTGATCTCAGGGTCGTGAGTTCAAGCCCCACATTGGGTGTAGATATTACTTTAAAAAATAATTTTCTATTTGTAAATAAATAAACAAACAAACAAACAAATAAAATAAAATAAATAAATCTCCTATTTGTAAGTAAATAAACAAACATAGAGATGCAATCCTATGTATTCAATTATGCTGAGTTGAAATGAAATTGCTCTCCTGCTCTGGGCTGTCTTCTCACCCTATCTCTAGGGGTCTTTGTATATTGCTCTCTGATTCCAAGAAAGTTTTCCACCATCTCTCCCAAATACATCAGGCAAGTGACATAAAATTTAAGTCATCCCACTCTCTTGAAGTCTAACACAAGGCAGTTTAGCACCAGAGAGATGGTGTAAGAGAGGCACCTGGAATCTTGTCCGTCACTGCCCTTGGTGGCCAAGGACAAGTCACTGAATGTACTACAGTCAGTTTCCTCATCAGATAATAAAGATCTCATGACAGAGAAAGTCATGAAATATGTGGAAGTATCTAGAAATTCATTTACTGAGCGCCAGCTGTAAACAAGCTGTCAGGCGAGGACATTGGGAATACAAAGACGGCTAAAATCCGATTTCTGCATTTAGGAAGTTCACAGTGTAACCTATAATGGAGAATGGAGGGCAACAAGTAATCCTTAAGCAAACAAAAGAAAGTTATAAATAAAGTTCTATGGGGAAAAAAAAAGAATAATTCATTTCATTTCAATGGGATCTTTCAGAGAATGCTTCATTAAAGAGAAGGATTACATGTTTGACCTAGCCATGAAAAACGAGGAGAGAATTTTGCAACTTGCCTGTTTTTAAACCTAACATTATGTTTATAACGCACAGAGATTTTATTTACTGTAACTATGATATACTATTTTATTTTTTTAAACCACAGTATATTTGCCAACTAGGGAACAATTAAGCTGTTACCACTTGTGCACTGTTAGATTGACTATCCCTGTACATGCTTTGGTCACATGTGAGATCCTTCCCTATCAGGGACAATTGTGAATAAAATTACTAGGTATTGCTAAATGGCTCCCCAAAGGACATGGGCAGATTAATACAATTATGCAAAATATAAAATCACATAAACAATGTTATGGATGATTTGTGGATGCATTTAGATATAGTAAAAGCACACTGGGAATGGTTACATCCGACTTCACCATGGAGCTTACCTCTGGGGAGGGGAAGGATAAGGGCCTTAGCCAAATGTTGACATCTCTTCAAGCTGGGTGATGGGCATATGAGTTTCTGGTAAACAATTTCTGTTCTCCGGATAGAAATGTGAAATAGCTCATAATGAATCCTGTTTAAATTAGAAGCCCCAAATCAGGCTGAGAAATGGGGAGAGGCTGGCCTTCCAAGCTGAGGGAAGCACAGCAAGAGCACAGAATAATGAATGCCCGGCCTGGTCTGGATGGGGCACATAGCACGGCTTCGACGGGAGGGAAGGATGCTTGGGGGGGGGGGGGGGGGGGGGGCGGGGGGAGGGAAATGGACACGAGCCAGACCAAGGTATCTGGACTGCATTCCGAAACCAATGGGGAACCGCTGATATCCTTGAGGACCGTAAGCCTGTGTGCTTCTGGCTGCCTCCCCCATTACCTGGACCCCACAAAGGGCACCGGCCACCCCTCTCCTCCCCACACATCTCCTGGCCTCCAGCAGATGCTGCAGTTCTGAGCTGGAGAGCCAGGCGGTCGGGAGGCCAGGGCCCCCTCCGCGGCAGCCCTTTGAGATGAGTCAGCTCAGAGCTGCTAACATGGAAATGTGCATTGTCTCATGCACAGGTGTGAGAACCGGGGGGAGCTCTGAGCCAGCGCCGTCCGAAGCTCAATGAGAGTTCAAACAATCCCCAGAGCCGGCGAGAAGAAAATTGTCTCATAAAACTTCCCATTGATTTTAGCTGGATCCTTATAAATTCCCGTGGGGCCAGATTGCTTTTAGCATGATTAATATCCCTGCCTTCCCTGAGGCACGTTCGTTTCTCTCTCTCTCTCTCCCTCTCTCTCTCCCGGTCTCTCTCCCCACCCCACCTCCAAACATGTACACAGCCACACCACACACTCACACCCTCTCACACACACACACACACACGTTCTGTCACACACTCGGTCATGCTTTCCGGCAGGGACATGTGCCCACACAGAGATGCATGGTTTCTGCATGAGTGCCTCTCACACTCGTTAAACATAGGGTTAAATGTTTCCCTTGTCAGGAAACTTCGAGACTGTTTCCTTTTGCAATGTGTTTTTCACACTTATCTCAAATCTGGCTAGGCTTTGCCTTATGACCAAAATTTTCCCTTGAAAACAGCCTGAGTTCACATAACCCAGCGCACAGGCCCTGCATCAATCATGGGGCCCGATGACTGGTGGGTCGGCCCCACGAACCAAAACAAGCCACTCAGCAACTTGTTCTGGGCTCCGCCGGGGCTTCCCAGGGTTCACGAGGGGAGAAGACAGCTCAGTGAGTCCTACACCCAGGGGAGCACAGACCTGAGGCCAGAGGCACCAGGAGCTTCACAAACTTGTGAAAGAGCAAACATAACTCTGGGCTTTGTTCAGGGAATCACAAGGAATCAGGAGAGGCGGAGTCAGCTGGCCCTCTCCACAGCACAGGGAAAACTCCAAATGAACTTATACACAGAAAATGGTCCCAGAGGATACAATTTCCAGCAGATGTCAGCCTTCAGGACTTGTTATTTTGGTGGAGAAATTAGTGTGTGTCATCAGAAGGGAAAACATCCGTAATAGCTCTCTTTCAAAGGCACACAGCTTAGTAGAGACGTTAGCTCACATCTAATACCATCCGGGAAACCGCTCCTCAGTCAAGAAACGTTCACTGCCAGGTACTGCATGCTGTCTGCTCATCAAGCAGCCTCCCCCCCCCCCCCCCGGAGGTTCCCCAACCACTCTTCCAATTCTTAGTCTTCACCAAAATCTACCAAAAGAAGGTAGATTCCAGCTAGTAAGAACAGTTTGTGAGAAACCAAGCTGTCCAGAACTGATAGGGTGCCCTTTGAGTAGTAGACACCAATGGCCAAGGAGAAAAGTGGGCAGCAGCCATATTGAGTTGTGGAGAGGGGGTTTTCATCCATCTCACGGCACTTTGGGAGATTTGTAATTCCAAGTGTTAAAAAACAAAATTCAACTGAGTAAATTTTAAAGATCTTGTTGGCTTCATTCAATGACTCATGAAGCAGGCAGCATCCCATCCAGCAGACAGAGAGGAGATGTAGAGCTATACACATGAAAGAATTTTATGGGCAGAAGGGAGCAGGATCAAGGAAATATCGGCAAAAAAGCAGATCGGTTGTAACAAGGCTACTTTCCTTACTGGCTGGCGGGGGGTTTATCAGGCAGATGACCTAACTAGTGCTGATCAGGTGATTCCTGGCTGACTGATCTAAGGTTCCATTTGTAAGAGAGCTGAAACTGTAATTAAGTTTTTGGTTTGGTGAGGTGGGCCTTAGCGTAACTGACTCCATTTTGGGCCTCCTGTGTTATTTTTAACCCAAGCTCCATCTCAGGCCTTACTACCACCTGGAAGGCAGTAGCCCCCACCTCAGAGCTCCTACAGCTCATCACCAGTACCTGTGTCTTTAGTGATCTTTCCACGTGCAGAGATCATTCTCAGATGAAGTCTTTGGAATTTGAAAGCACAAACTCAATCTCATTCTTTCATCCCCACACCTCCTAGCACAATGCTGGCACACGGTGAATGAATTATTTTATTGATGGCAGTGCTTTGGAAAGGAGGTGTACACAAAAAGATGGCCCTGGGAACCTTCTGTCTGGATGGTTCCTAGAAGGCAGACAATCCAGAGTGGAATCGCATCAGGAGCCTCCCCCATCATCGCAGCTCAGATCCAAACATGGTGACACATAGTGGACCTTCTATGTGCATCAGTCGTGCCCCATATTGGATGCCATGGGAATATCTGCAGGTGTTTAATGCACTATCTCTTTTGTGTTGCAAAGTGGTTAAAAGCAAGGATAGTGGGCATCAGTCTGCTTGTGGTTCAGATTCCAGCTTTACATCTTACTGAGTGATTCTGGGGTTCACCGATCTCATTGCTAGAATAGGGATATAAAGAGTTTGTACCTCATAGGGTTGTTGTGAAAAGAGGTGCTTTGTTGCATGTAAATCTAGAATAGTGGCTGGCATATTTATCTAACAATAAATATTTACCTTGTGTCAGGAACTGCTCTAATTGCTAAAAACAAAAAACAGCAATGAATAAAAACAACAAACAAAAAAATCGAAGTCCTCATGGAGTTAGAAGTCCAGTGGGGACATTGCCCTAAATATATATCATT
Source organism: Herpailurus yagouaroundi (assembly GCF_014898765.1). Taxonomy (NCBI): domain Eukaryota; kingdom Metazoa; phylum Chordata; class Mammalia; order Carnivora; family Felidae; genus Herpailurus; species Herpailurus yagouaroundi. Next base: position 50,203,032 of record NW_024412388.1, read on the forward strand.
GGTCTTTTTTTTTTAATGTTTATTTTATTTTTAAGAGAGAGGGAAAGAGAAAACAAGTGTGTGCGAGCAGGGGAAGGGCAGAGAGAGGGGGACAGAGGATCTGAAGCAGGATCTGTGCTGACAGCAGACAGCCCGATATGAGGCTTGAACCCCCAAACCGTGAGATCATGACCTGCGCCAAAGTAGGATGCTTAACTGACTGAGCCTCCCAGGCACCCCTCATTGGTCTTTTTTTTTTTAATGTTTATTTATTTATTTGGAGAGAGAGAGTGTGTGTGTGTGTGTGTGCACAGTGGGGAAGGGCAGAGATAGAGAATCCCAAGCAAATTCTGCCCTGTTAGTGCAGAGCCCGACGCAGGGACTCCATCTCACAAACTGTGAGATCGTGACCTGAGCCAAAATCAAGAGTTGGACGCTTAACCAACTGAGCCACCCAGGCACCCCTATGTCATTGGTCTTCATAATTAGTTTATTTTTATTATTTCTATAGCATCACCCTTTGTCTCCCCTACCGACCTTTATCTCCAGGCCTGGTAAAGTTCCAGGCACACAATGGCTATTCGGCTTTATCTCCAGGCCTGGTAAAGTTCCAGGCACACAATGGCTATTCAACAGGTTTTGAATAGACAATGACTAGATGAATCCATAACTGTAATATTGCCATATTTATGTCAATCTCAAAGTTATATTAGCCAATGTGCATTGAGCCCTGGTCTAGCAGCTTAAATGTCCAGACTCAGTTAACCCTCACAACAAACCCACAGGGCCAGTACTATTATCACCCTCATTATCTAGGTGAAGAAGCAGGCAGACAAAATTCAGAGACCTTGCTCACGACCAACGAACCAGAGTTCATGCTGAGACTGCCCATGTCACCCTGCCTCTCAAGAGAACAGAATGAACCAGATTTTTAAGACGCACAATGGACACCCTTCCCACAATTAGGAGGAAATTAGTTGGTGCTTGGACGCTTGCAGACACTTAACTCACCTGGCTGGCCTTGGTCCACCTTGCATAAAGTAGCCAGGCGGATCACCCTAAATGACAGATCTGATCGAGTCATCTGGTCAGTTCCCTGCTTGAACACCTGTGAGTCCCTGTTGTCTTTAAAAATGTTCTTCAGGGGCGCCTGGGTGGCACAGTCGGTTAAGCGTCCGACTTCAGCCAGGTCACGATCTTGCGGTCCGTGAGTTCGAGCCCCACGTCAGGCTCTGGGCTGATGGCTCAGAGCCTGGAGCCTGTTTCCGATTCTGTGTCTTCCTCTCTCTCTGCCCCTCCCCCGTTCATGCTCTGTCTCTCTCTGTCCCAAAAATAAATAAACGTTGAAAAAAAAAATTTTTTTAATAAAAAATAAAAAATAAAAATAAAAAAATGTTCTTCAAACATTTTTTTTGTGCTGTCATCTATTGTAAAAAATAGATTTTACATGGTAACCCAGCACTTACAAATATATGCACATAGAACTGAAACAACAGTTTTGAGAAGCAGCACCTGCCTTTTGTGTCGTATACCTTGTATACTACAGGAAGTAGATACACAGTTATATCTTGTGCCAGATTATCTTCCCTTTCCCCTCCTGGATCTACTCCCCCACCCTCTCCATCCTACCCTGCTCTGGGTTCAATGTCAGCCTCAGCTACCAGGTCTCTGTGTGACCATGGGCAAGCTACTTAATATCTCTAAGCCTTGATTTTCTTCCTGGTGAGAAATGGAGATGATGATAATAACACCCAGCTCATATAGGACTGAATGAGTTTGGACACATCCAATTCCTAGAGTATGCCTAGCTTATAGCAATAGTCCAAGAAATGTTAGCTATCATTATGATTATTCTGAGTAGAAATAACAGTAAATGTGCATTAACTTTCACTAAGGTACTTTAATGCCTGGCTCTGATTTAGTGAGGAGACGTCAGACATAGGAATTGTGTCCATAGTCTTTGAGCTACAAGACTGAAATAACTATTTGATTTGATTTAATTTGATATGATTTGATTTGATTTAATTTTTTAAGTAGGCTCCACACCCAGCAGAGTCCAATGTGGGGCTTGAATTCATGGCTCTGAGATCAAGACCTGAGTTGAGGTCACAAGTCAGACACTGAACCTACTGGGCCACCTAGGTGGTCCAAAATGACTATTCAAAAAAATTTTTTTAACTTTTATTTATTTTTGAGACAGAGAGAAACAGAGCATGAACGGGGGAGGGTCAGAGAGAGAGGGAGATACAGAATCGGAAACAGGCTCCAGGCTCTGAGCCATCAGCCCAGAGCCTGACGCGGGGCTCGAACTCATGGACCACGAGATAGTGACCTGGCTGAAGTCGGACGCTTAACCGACTGCGCCACCCAGGCGCCACTAGAAGACAACTTTTCAACCAAAGAGCAGTTTCATCTCTGACAGTGTCTTACTGTGTCCAGAGTCAGAAACCTGAGCAAGTGACATTCCTAACAGACTTACCTAACAACATGTTTCAGGTTACTGGGGAGTGAGGCCACCTGGGTCTCCCTTGTGATCCTTTTGCATAAGCACAAGCAATGGCTTTTTATTCTCCAGAACTCAGGATTATTCCCAAAAGGCAACCACCCAGGTTAACAGCCAAACCCTAAAAGGTGCCAAGGCTGTCTATTAGGAAGAAAGAAAAACCTCAAGTTATAAGTCACTTGGAAGGCTATTTAATTATAAAATGTGTGAAGCTGAGTTTTAAATGTGAAGGTTCATACGGGCTGTTTCTTAGGACTCTTTGGAAAGTGTTAACTAGTTATCATTATATGAAATTTATGAATGTACCAGGCCCAGGGCTGTATATTATTTCCTAGACCCCTCAAGAATTCCCAGTTACAAGGAGCTGGTATTCACTATTTAGACATTCCAATGCAGGCATCAAATTCAAGGCAAAAGCCTTGAATGGAAACATTTGTATTAATAGTCTGATCACCAAAAACTCTCCTAACTTTGGAACATGTTTAGCATCTTTAAATAATGTTTAGGGGCACCTGAGTGGCTCAGTCGGTTCAGCATCCAACTTCAGCTCAGGTCACGATCTCACAGTTTGTGGGTTCAAGTTCCGCTCTGTGCTGACAGCTCGGAGCCTGGAGCCTGCTTCAGATTCTGTGTCTCCCTTGCTCTCTGCTCCTCCCCCACTCACACCCTGTCTCTCTCTCTCTCTCTCTCTCTCCCTCTCTCTCTCAAAAATAAATAAACATTAAAAATTTTATTTAATAAAAATAAAAAAATAAATAATGATTAAACAGCCACATTCTTACCTTCTCCCTCCTATAGCTCAACAATGTGAATCTTCTTCCTCGCTATACCGCACACACACACACACACACACACAGACATGCACTAACCCATTTTGAAAACATAATCACTGCTGATAGAAACAGCCTCGTTTAAGGTGTGTTGGTGCAGTACATTAGCCATGAAGTGTCCTCAAGAACTCAACCCCAACGGAAAAACAACTCCTTCCAGTCACTGATGCCATTTTCCCTTTCTCCATTTGTTACACTGTGAGATCAAGGAGAAGGGATGGGAAAGGTTGGCAGATGTTACCAGAAACCACCCTTTCATAAGCCCACATTCAAGTTTTCATTCTACAAATAGGCTGGGATAAGGGCAGCCTAGGGAAAGGGAGACTGTGCTCCAAAGATGACTAGATGCTGGTCCCTACCCTCCACCTGGTCATAGAGCAGTAAAGGATACAACTGATATACCAGGACTTGCAAACAGTGTCATAGCTGCTATGGCAGAAGTCTGAGCAGCCTCAATAGGCCACACCGGGAGAGCTGGGCCCTGTGGTGTGCAAGGCCATGTTTAACAACCAGCTCTCTGAGGGAGAAGAAGTTCTAATACGTAGCTCATGCCAATTGCCATGGTATAAATAATCCCTGTGAGACCAATTTCAAGCTAGCAACATATATCACAGAACGGAGGGCTGGAAAAAGATGTGCAAGAATAAACCACTACGTGGTACTCCACGTATAATCCCAAGTCCAGATCAGAGTAAAACATAATAAAATAATCTGGAGGCAATCAATTTGGAGTACTTATTAACTCTGTCATCCCTATCATTTATTTTATTGCAAATTGATATCATTTAAGTTGTAGTGGTGGCAATGTTTAACAACCAACTCGCAAAATTCCTGTAATTTTTAACAATTGACTTTCCCCAGTGGTTTCAACCCACTTTAGCACGCTTCTGGATGGACTTCACCCAGACGGAGGGTTGACCAGGGCACCAGCTGCGGGGTGGGGATTCAAGAGGCCAGATGTGAGCTGAGAGCTTACTTGAAGCCATGTGGATCCGTAAGAGATGGGGGTACAGGCCAAGCCAATATTTAAGGGGAACGGGAAGCCAGACACATAAATGAGACAAAGTACTAACAGCAGACCACAAGAGCAGAGTTGATTGGAGGCCAAGTCATGGTCGGAAAGAGAACAAAGAGAACAAACAGGTGGGGGGAAGTGAGAAGGTTTTTGGAAGGTGTCACAGATATCTGAGAGATCAGCATTGCTTATGTTTATTAGTGAATAATCTTGAGAATCATTCATGAGCACTTAATAACCATTATTGAGCCTTTAGAATGGGTACTGTTTTAGGTGCTTTACATGCTTACTGCCCCTACTGATAGCCCCATTTTACAGATGGAACAGACAGCCGAACTTCAGAGTCTACCGTGGTATCTGCTGAGCAATACAGGTGCATGTTTGTGTTAGACTGGTTTGAAATGCGGTACAGAAAGCAAACAATACATTGAAGGAACACACCAAAGTGGAATAAATACATGTTTTGGACAGTGTGTTCCAATAGTTGGTCCAAAACAATATATGTGTTCAGAGATATCACCACACGTTCCTATGGCGGGAGCGGGGAGCAGGGGGGAGAGGACTGTGAAATTAAGCAATGGTTGATCCTACCTTTTGGTGAACCAGATGAGTACAATGATGGAAAATACACAGATAGTCCCTGCCTTCATGAAGCTCCAGTCTTCACTCTTTTAACCCCACGCCCAACCCCCTGGACTTGACACTACGAGCAGTCCATACTTCTTCCTGAGTCTCCTTCCTCCAAGCACAATGACTTTGTTTCCCCTTGATCCAAGGCCAGTACCTGCAAATCACCCCAATCTGTTCCCAACCCCAGCCCAAGCAGAGTCCTCGGTCCTTGCTCGCCTTGAGAGGAGAGTCTAGCCTGTGAGTTCCTTGAGGTCTTGCAGAAATTTTTTCACAAGATCCAACACAGTGCCTGGTACAATAAATACTTGTTGAACTGAACATCAAGCTTGCCAGAGCAGACGGAAGGCATTATCACAGCTTCATATTTATTAGGCCTTCTCATTTTATGATTCACTACATGGGACAGAAGCCAACTGCCCCTCTTCCCTTCGGAAGTGGCCTTCTAACTCAGAATGACACAGTATTGCACATTCCCGACAGAGAACCACAAATGCCTCCCAAATGCTTCAGGCTGGCTGGAAGCTATAAACTGAGGCTCAAGAAGTGTTTTCTTTGCAGCCGTGTCTTTGAATAGTTGGGGCACGTGAGGAAGAGCCATTATTTCGCACACGGTGCTTCGGGGAAGTGAGCGATCAGGTCTCACCCACCAACCTGGGAAAGTTTCCATGAATTCTTTTTTTTTTTTTTTTTTTTTTTCCGTGATGCTCCATTTGCTAACTCGGGCAAGGGGAGAGGTCTGTTTTCAATTAGGGCTGCTCAAAAAAGTGTTTTTCAATAGCCTGTAAAAATAATCCAATAAAGGCCTTAGAGGTGTGAGCTGTTGTCATCATCCTGTTTGGAAAACGTCACTCAGAATGCACCCAAAAGTGAGAGAGGGAGGTTGTGACGCCTTCAAAAAATTAATTTGTGAAATGAACCTGCGGGATTAGTTGTCCCCCTTTGTGCCAGCTTTAATGTGTCCTCCACCAGGGAAATCTGAGGCTTTGGATCATTAGCCGGGTTGGATCACATTACCCTCTTTGGCTCTGCAGAAATCACACTTTTCATTTTGCCTTTAATCCTAAAGGTCACCGGGAAGGTTAGCCTCAAACACAAATGATACTTTGTGGTCTTACTTTCAGACAATTATCAACTCATAAATCTTGGTCAGACTGTAATGAGAGTACGAGAAATAATTGAATTCAGTCCAGACGAGCAGTGTCAGAGGGGGAGAGACCTGTGGGGGACGTGAAAGGCCAAGAGGGGTGGGGGTGGGGTCCAGCCTGGGAGCCAGAAAGTCTTTGTTGACTCCCGTTTGTCCTTGTTGAGGTTTGGATGGATATGAGTGAGGCCATTAAAGATGATGATGGTCCAGTGGGAGCTCAAAAACTAGAGGGTAAGACCTAAGTAAGAGCTCAGATGCAAAGGCAGCCAGCAGAAAGGAGACAAGAAAGGAGCCTGGGACTGAGAGGCTGAGAGTCCCAGTTCAGCCACTGACCACGCTATGTGGCCCCAGGACAACCATTTCACAGCTGGTGCTGGGAATGAGGCTGCCAGCCCTCCCCCGCACCCAGCCCTGCATCACGAGATTGTCATAAGGATCACATGAGGGGAGGCTGGGTGGCTCAGTTGGTTGAACATCTGACTTCAGCTTGGGTCATGATCTCATAGTTTGTGGGTTTGAGCCCTGCATCGGACTCTGTGCTGACAGCTCAGAGCCTAGAGCCTGCTTCGGATTCTGTCTCTCTCTCTCTGCCACTCCCTTATTTTCTCTCTCTCTCTCTCTCTCTCTCTCAATCGCTCTCTCCTCTCACAAAAATAAATAGAACATTTAAAAAAAATTTTTTAAAGATCACATGAGATAACACACCGAAACTTTTTTTAAAGCTCAGAAAAGACAGTATTCTTAAGCACGGTAACTGTTTAATTAATCCACAATAATTTGCAGAAGACACTGTTGGCTGTGTATTCCTCATATATCCAAAGCGAGTCTACTTCTGGGTCCAATCCAGCATCGTCTTTTTTACCCAGATTATTGGAATAGTTCAATAATCATTCTCTCTATGAACGTCCCCTTCCATAGCCCACTCTCTATCCAGCATCTAGTCATGGGTCTTTAAATATGCCATGTTACTCTTCTGATCCAAACCCTCCCATTTCACAGGAGTAAAAGCCAAAGTCTCAAGATTCTCTACAACCTTGCATGGTCAGATGCCCATTTCTTCCCTGACCTCACCTCCCACCTCTCTCCACCCTAGTGTTCCTCCAGCCACATCAGTCTCCTTGCTACTCCCCACACCCATTGGGCATGCTCCCACTCCGGTCTTGCTCTGACCCTTCCCTTGGTACAGAATGCCCTTTGCTTAGGTATATATGCATGGCTACTTGCCCATCTTATACTCTTTACTCGAGCTGCCCTATCCCTGACTCTTTAAAATTACATATAACCTATTTATTAGATCTATTATAACCTATTTATTATATCCGTTATAACCTATTTATTACATATGTTATAACCTTTTTATTGTATATGTTAACCGTCTCCCCCACTACAATGTAAGCTGCATCAGGACAAAGATTTTTATCTGTTTTCTTTACCCCAGTTCCTAGAAGCGAGCCTGACATGAAATAAGCACTCAATGTTTGCCAAACTGAAATGAAAACTTGATTTCCATTGGACTGGATAGATTTCCATGTGACTAGATCCCTCATTTATGACACTGCTTAGATACTGAATTGACTAATAATAGTTCCAAACTGCTTTCTCTGGAACTACTTGTATCAAGCCCCAGATGAAATGCGTACTTTTTTTGTCAGTCCGTGTGCCCACCTGTGTGCCTTCCAGGGTAGCATGCACCATATTCGGTTTCGGTTTTGTTGTTCTGTTGGCTCTTCCCAATTTGGCCAGAGCTTGGAGCAGGTCTTGCACATCTGGTTGTGACAAGGGACGTTATCTTGGCCGGCTTTCCGAGAAGTCAGGGACAGCTGCAGGGCCAAGCGTGTCTCGGCGGGGAAGGAGAGGAATTTTGCACCACTGTGTCTTCCGACCAACCTGGTTTGCACCCACAAGAATCCGCTGCAGATACATACTAAGCTGGCAGCACCAACAACAGAGAGGAAAGGAATCAAATTCTGCTAGAAGGAACTGGCATTTTTGTTTCCAACAACAAGCACTGTAAGTTAACACATATCTTACCAAGTCTCAGCCCTTTATAGTGTTTTTCCACATACAGTTCCATTGTATCCTCATCCCCAATAAGTTGGCATTATTGTGATCTTTAGCCTATAGACGAGGAAGCTGATTATGTAGTGAGTCCTTGGCTGAGCTGTGTCTTACACTTTCTTGCAGTTGTAAGTGAATTTAGCTTAGCTGGCATGAACATCCACAACAAATGTTCCCTGTCTGGTATTCCACACTTCAGAATTCTGCTGCAGTGACATCTGTCTGTCTTGCTTTCTCTGCCCCTCTATTAAAGCGAAGGCTATTTGAGGGTGGAGACCACGTCAGATCTCCAGCGAGAGATGGAGAGATGGCATGGTTCTTGGCACAAGTCAGTTTTGCAACAGCAAGAGAGGCTATGGTATGAAGTCAATAAACAAATAACTGAGCAAGTATAAGCCCTGTGAAGAAAGAAACCAAAGGATGCTGAGAAAGAGAACATCTTCGGCTAAAGTTATCTACTTTGGACAGGGTACTCAGGGAAGGCGTCCACTCAAGCATTCACACTGAAGTTGAGACCTGATGGATGCCTATTTTCTCCCTGGCAAATGACCTGGGCAGGACAGAGATAACTAACAGCAACCTGAAAGCTTCCCGTGTGTGGGAGTCCTGGGTGTGGGACTTCTGAAAAGGAAAATGGGCAGGGCTCTGAGAATGGTTCTGTTTTCCTTTTACCCAAGGAAAATTTATTGAGCACCTACTTTGTGCCAGACTTTGTTCTCGGCACCAAGACCATGAACAAAACTCATGGATCAGGCATTCTAACGAAAGAGACAGACGTGGACACTTTTTAAAGTGCTAGGAGTGTAAACTAAAAAGGGCGAGAAGGGGATAGACAAGGACAGGGGACAAAAGTAGACAGATAGGTAGGGTCAAGGGAAAGTCACACTCGGGAAATGGCATTCCTACAAGAGGCCCAGGTAGAAAGAGGGAATAAATGCCAAAATTTGAGAGAAAAGGAATAGGTGAAAAATATTTTAGCAGCAACAACAGCAAATGCAGAGACTTTAACACAAAACTCCCTGGCAACGTTCAAGGAGAATTTGAGGAAGAGTAAGCCACCCAGTAGGGCTGGAGAGTGTGAGCAGAAGAGTAGAAGGAAAAGAGGTGGGAGGTGTTGCCAAGAGCACAATTACAAACAGCCTAATGCCTTATCAGGAGTTAGGATTTTATTTCCTGCAATGAAAAGCCATCGCCTGCTTTTGAGCAAAGGAGTACATTTTAAAAGTAGTTTTAAAAATATCCTGGCTTCTGTGTGGTGAAGGGCTTGCAGGAGACAAGGAGGAGGTAGGAGGGAGGTGACGATGGCAGGGGTCTAGGTGAGAGATGGTGGCATGGGAGACTTGGACTCCGGGGACAGAGTGGGTACAGGGAGGTGGACAGATGTGGAGTGATTTTTGGAGAAGGAGGTCACAAACGTGTGTCTGATTCCAAGTGGGTGATGAGGAAGAGAGAAGAATCGAGGACACTCTTAGGTCCAGGATCTGAGCTGCTGGGTAGAAGGTGATGCCATTTCCTCAGACGGAAACGAGCAGAGGCCCAGGGTCTGGAGGGCGAGGTGTCACATTCGGTGGAGAGAAAGGTGCTGAGTGAGACTTACCTGCTCCCTTCCTTCCCTCGATCTCTCCAAATAGGTAAGTCGTCTTCAGGAAGAAGGACAAGAAATGAGGATCCCGTGCTTTCTCGGAGAGATAAGGGGAAATTTCATCATAGACATGTAACAGAAAGGTTATAAAGGCTCAGCCTAAAATTTAGATTTTATTTTCAGTATGACTCACCAGCAGAAAGGAGAAGACAGAAGGAATAGGGAAGAGACAGAGAAACGTGTAAATAATACATGCCAAACTATTATAAGTACTAGAAGGAACGTTGTCTTACTTATCTCTGCATCCTCACGCCTATGACTATGTCTGGAGCAAAAATATTTGTTGGCCTGAACTGTCATACAAAATATAAATAAGAAATGAGAGATAATTCTGAATGAGGGAATCAAGGAATTCTTGTAAGAGGGCTTAAAGTCTTAACTTGGCATTTTTTTTTAATTTTTTTAATGTTTACTTTTATTTTTGAGAGAGAGAGAGAGAGAGAGACAGAGTGCAAAGTGGGGGAAGGGCAAAAGGAGAGAGACACAGAATCCAAAGCAAGCCCTAGGCTCTGAGCTGTCGGAACAGAGTCTGACGAGGGGCTCGAACTCTGGAACCATGAGGTCATGACCTGAGCTGAAGTCGGACCCTTTACAGACTAAACCACCCAGGCTCCCTGGCATTTTCTTTACATTTATTGTTTCAGTTCACAGGATAACTCAAATGTACAGTAATATTATGGTCCTGGTACTCTGCTCTACCCAAAGACCTTGAATATGAGAGTGTATCAGCCCAGAATAAGTCAAGACCACAAAGTTTGTAAAAATTAGTACCACAGTGGACAGGGATTAAGTATATGGACTTTATAGTCTGAGTCTCTCCTCTACCACTTACTTGCTGTGTGCCCTTGGGCAAGTTACTTAATCCTTCTGTACTTCAACATCCTCATCTGTGTAATGAAGATTTCACTAGTAACTATCTCACAAACTTGTAAAGATTGTGCTAACATACCAAAATCCCATAGAATAATGCCACACCACAGAGATACATGGCTACTACAACAGGCAGTCTAACAGACCTAAGGGACGTGTAGCTTGGTCTCTTCCAAGATGCACATTCTTTGTTTTGTTTTAACTCTGTATTTAAATTCTAGTTAGGTAACATATTGTGTAATGTTGGTTTCAGGAGTAGAATTTAGTGATTCATCGCTCACATATAACACTCGGCGCTCATCACAAGTGCCCTCCTTAATGTTCATCACCCATTTCGTCCATGTCCCCAACCACCTCCCCTCCAGCAACCCTCGGTTTGTTCTCTGCAGTTAAGAATCTCTTCCACTTTGCCTCCTTCTCTTTTTATTTTCCCCTTCCCCTGTGTTCATCTGCGTTATTTCTTAAATTCCACATGTGAGTGAAATCATACGGTATTTTGCTTTCTCTGACTTATTTTATTTAGCATAATATACTCTAGTGCCATTTAAGTCATTGTGAATGGTAAGATCTCAGTCTTTTTTGATGACTGAGTAGTATTCCTTTGTGTAATTATACCACATCTTCTTTATCTATTCATCGGGCAATGGATATTTGAGCTCTTTCCGTAATTGGGCTATTGTTGATAATTCTATTCCAAGATGCACATTCTTGAAAATGATTTCTTAAAACAGGAAGGTACAAAGGAGAAATATTAAAATAATGGCAAGTGGTAATACATAGTACAACCCAATAATTAAGTGTTCTATTCCATTAAAGCCATTTTAAAAAATTTTTTTAATGTTTATTTGTTTGAGAGACAGAAAGAGAGAAAAGGGGGGGGTGGAGAGGGGCAGAGAGAGAGGGCGACACAGAATCTGAAGCAGGCTCCAGGCTCTGAGCTGTCAGAACCCAACTCAGGACTCGAACTCGCTAACTGTGAGATCATGACCTGAGCCGAAGTTGGACGCTTAACCTAAACCACCCAGGCGCCCCTACAGCTGTTCTTAAAATCCAAGGAAGCAAATATACTTTTCTCTCTTGTATCCATGAGCTTTGAAGATTCTCTCTTATCTATTTGACTAAGCAGTGTGATCTTTTTAATGGTATTCAAGATGGAAAGTTCTCAGAATGAAAATATGTCCTTATAAAATGAACACCTTATAGACAGTAACAAGTATCGGGGAAGATGTGGAGAAATTGGAGCCCTCAAACACTGCAGACAGGAATGTAAAATGGCATGGCTGCTTTGGAAAACAGTTTGGCCATTCCTCAAAAATTTAAAATAGAGTTACCGTATAACCCAGCAATTCCACTTCTAAGTATATAATCTGAGAGAATTTAAAACATATATTCAAAAACAAAGAAAAAAGAGTAAAGGAAATATATATTCATATAAAAATATAGGCACGAATGTTATTGCAGTATTATTCATAATAGCCCCAAAGTGGAAACAACCCAAATGTCCCCCAGCTCCTGAATGGGTAAACAAAAGGTGGTTTATCTATACAACGAAATCCTATTTAGCCATAAAAAGGAAGCAAAATACTGATGCCTCCTGCAACACGGTGAACCTTGAAAACACTATGCTGAATGAAGGAAACCAGTCACAAGAGACCACATCTTGTATGATTCCATATATGTGAAAAATCCAGAACAGAAAAACCCACAGAGGCAGAGGTAGATGGGTGATTACCAGGGGGTCGAAATAGGAAGTGACCTCTAGGGTTTACAGGGTTGCTTCGGGTGATGATGAAAATGTTCTGGAATTAGATAATGATCAGAGTCCCACAACCTTGTGAATATTCTCCACACCGCTGAATCACATGTTTTAAAAGGTTTCGTTTTATGGTATGTGAATTAATTCTCAAAAAAATAGATTAAGGTTGTTAACTGTGTCCCTGTTTGCAAAGTCTTTTTTATACATCATTGTCAAGGATAGAAAGAATGTGGAGTTCTTCAAGTACCTGCACAATAAATGCATGGTGTTTCTACCATTCCAAATGAGATTGGAGTCATAGATTCAAGAGTTACATGGGCCACCAGACTTAACAGCGTTCCAAGGACTTGGCCCATGTGCTCTACCCTGCTGGCGATGGGAGTCAGTATCATACAGTGAGGAGAATGGGGAATAGGGCTTAAGGAGACATGGCCTGACTTGGGCTTTGCCACTGACTTAGTCAATGCCCTTGAGTGATTTACCTCTTTGCTCTGTGTTTCAGCTTCCCATATGTTAAATGATAGTTAAAAAAAAAAAAAAAAGGACCTTTCTTCTACCTCCCAAGTATTATGAGACTCAAGTGGAATCAAGTATCAAAGTTGACTTTGCAAAGTTAATATGGGAGCTTATTCACCACAAGCTAAATATCTCCTTGATGGTAAGGGAATCTTGGCGAAGGCTAGCTAAAATTTTTCTCTGTTTTTCAAGTGAAGAGCTAAGTATAAGGAGATTAAGTAATTTCTGTTTTTAACGTAATTTATTGTCAAGTGGCCTAACATACAGTGTTTACAGTGTGCTCTTGGTTTGGGGGGTAGATTCCCATGATTCATCGCTTACATACAACACCCAGTGCTCATCCCAACAGGTGCCCTCCTCAATGCCCATCACCCACTTTCCCCTCTCCCCCAACCCCCCATCAACCCTCAGTTTGTTCTCTGTATTTGAGAGTCTCTTATGGTTTGCCTCCCTCCGTCTCTGTTTGAAACTATTTTTTCCCCTTCCCTTCCCCAAGATTAAGTTATTTCTTAATGTCACACAACTAGTAAGAGACTCAGACCCAAGTGCCCTGGCACCACAGCCGGCGCTTGTAACCTCTAGCGAAATCCAGTGTATCCCCATTTTACAGATAAGGAAAGTCATGAGACTGCACACATAAGGCGGTGGAGGGAAACTAACATGTACCAGGAGCCCAAATATGCCAAGCCATTTCTCCTGCTTCCCATACACTGCCATATTGCCTATGGCAATCCCATGAGACGGGCACCACACCCATGTCACTGTCGGGAAAACCCAAAGTGACATAATTACCAGAATTAACCTACCTAAAGTCAGCCGAGGGGTAAGCCATTAATCTAGCATTTGAGCCCGGTTCCTTCCGACACTAAAACCACTGCCTTTCCCACATACCATGCCTGGGTCAAGTTGACCTTGACGCCAAGAATAATTAGCTCACAGACAATGCGATGATGTTGGTACGCCTTTGCCAATGGGTTCAGAGGCGCATCTGGATATAAGGAGGGCAGCACATTTTACGCCTCTCGGGCCAGAGAGGCTGATACACTGGCAAGTACTTGTTTTAGCCACTGAGCAGGAAGAGGCCCATGACATGATGAGTTACACATCACAGACAGACAAAACCCGTAATGACGATGCTGGCAGAGTCAGCCCTGGGAGAATTAGGAGCAGGTGGTGCTGAAATTAAAAAGTAACTAGAAAGTAGGGGAAATTGTGGCATACTTCATTTGGACTGATAGGCAATTTTTGGTCCACTCCCATGGAAATCGCTTGGGGACAACCTGGAGGTTATTAACTGCTCCAGGCTTGTGGAAAGACCCATTCATTACTGGGTCCCTGCACCAGAGTTCCTGCTTAGCAAAATGTCCACATCCCCAAGCCTGATTTAAGCCTAACGCGAGAGGCCACAGTAAATCCTGTCACTTAGCAAAAGGCAGGAGAAGACAGCACCTTCTCAGAGATATAATGGGGCGGCAGATGCAGCGTGCAGGTGTCTGGAAATAGCTAAATATAGAAAATAGACCAAAGCAAGTAAGTTACTCGTATTTTCCCAAAACGAAGGTTTCCTGTCATGATATTGCAAACCTTAGACCCCGCAGTGCAAGCCACAGGCCATGGTGCTGCTCCCTCAGCATCCCTGTAACGCCTGGGCCTCTCCCGTGGTCTCCTTGTCCGACCACACTCATGCCAGGGCCCCCAAAAGACAGGCTGTAAAGCTAGGAGTCTAGCCCACGACTGGTGACCGCAAGCCCGCCATTCCACTCGTACTCGTCATGAACGTGGCAGCCACCTCGGCTCCTCTCTTTTCTCACCACCCACACCCAGTACAGCAGGAGATTCTACTTCCTGTGCCTCCTAAAGATGCCCAGAATTGGTCCATTTCCACTCACCCTCACCCAAGCTGCTGGCACCTCTCATCAGAATCGAGCAACAGCCCCCTAGCTTGTCTCCTGGCTTTCATTCCTGCCGCTCTACAGTATTTCCTCCACGCTGCAGCTGGCATGATCCTATTAAGACGTTAATCAGATTATGTCGTCTGAGCTTAAACCCTCTGATGGCTGTCCATCTCAACGAAAGCACCAGGCCCCGTCCTTACAGGGGCCCACGATGCCGTCACGGTGTGCCCCTGTTACCTGTCTTACCGTGTACCTCAGCTCTTCTTCCCCCCATCTCTGGACTGGCCCCTTGGTCTCCTGCTGTTCCTCAGATGGCCCAGAAGTAGGGGGCCACAGAAGCAGAGTTCACCATGGCTACAAACGGACAGGGCATTCACCCTCAGGAAGTCCAGTCTGGTGGGTGGGACCCAGTTTGTCTGAAGTGGATGGAGAACAAGAATATGGTGCATCTGGAGAGAGCAGGAGAGTTGAGCAAGCCATGCGCAGGTAGCGGGTGACATGGAGAGGTGACAATGAGCATGCCGATCTCCTACTGGCTCTCTATCGAGAGAGATGAGCTAAAATCCATTGGCTCGGTGCCCAAGGCCCATTCTGCTCTTGTTCCTACCTGCCTGTTCTGGCCCCTCAGTGTTCCTAGGTCCCCTCCTGTGTCCCACACCCATGCCAGGCTCCTGAGAGCTACCCAAACTGGCCAGCCTGTTCCATACTTAAGAACCTTCACATTTGCTATTTCCTCTGTGCAAAACACTGATCCCTCTCCTTCTTTATCCCTCCCCCAACATTTAAAAATCAGCTTGTGTCAAAGCCAGACCACCATGCATCTCCCCATGCCTCCCTCACCCCCAGTTCACATACACGTGCTCATACATACACACACACACACACACACACACACACACACACCATGTGGTTTTAAATACTCTTCCTCTCAGGGCACCTGGCTGGCTCAGTCAGTTAAGTGTCCAACTCTCAGTTTCGGCTCAGGTCATGATCTCGCGGCCTCATGGGTCCGAGCCTCACATTGGGCTCTACGCTGACAGCGCAAAGCCTGCTTGGGATTCTTCCTCTCTCCCTCTCTCTCTGCCCTTCCCTGGCTTGTGCTATCTCTATCTCTCTCAAAATAAATAAATAAAACTTAAAAAAAAAAATTCTGGAAAAAAACACTCTTCTCTACATGCTCATAATTAGTGCACTGCTTCATCCGCTGTGCTGTAATGACTGACTTGCTTATCCTCACCAGACTGGGAGCTCTGTGTTGGCAGGGACTGATCTTGTGCATTTCTGTGCCCCTCGCATCTAAAACAGTGCCCGGCACTGATAGGTGCTCTCTCAGCTCCGTTCACATGCACCGAATGAATGACGGGATGAACGGAGGTGTTTCATCAACACGGGGCGGGTTTGATAGCAGGTATGGGGCAAGCCACACTCACAGGCCTGGAGGTCTGAGCCAAACCTCCGGCATTCACGAGGCTGGAGAAAGCAGAGCAGGGGCTGGTCTTGCAAGAAGTGGACCATGCACAGATCATCAGGGTGGATGGTTAAGTAGAAGGAAGAAGTCGGGAACCCAGGTACCACAACTAGAGAAGGAGAGATGGGACTGGTCTCAAACGCAGGCCAGAAGACCACAAGACAAGGATGATTTCTGATTACTGATGGAGCCAGGAGAGGAGAGAGTATATGGAAAGAGTGTCAAATTGCCCCTGAGGCCGAGAACAAAGCTGTGCAAGGAGCCTGGTCCCTCGTTACATGGTGCAGTTAGTTCCCATGGCGTTTTGGCCAGCCCTCACCCACCAAACCTGGAATGGACTTATCAGTGGCAGGATCGATGGGGCCATCCCTTGGCGGAAACTCAAATAGGCGCAGTTTTATTCCCATTCTTGCCCTAACGGCTTTCTCCCTCTTTTTATCACTTCCTTTCCAAAAAGTGCAAGGAAAGAAATTCAGTCACCATATTATTTAGCACACGAGCTCCTGAGTCCGATTGCTTGAGTGTAAATCCCAACACTGCCACTTGCGACCAATGGGGTCTTTGGCAAGTTGCGTCCTCAGCTTTCTCCTCCACGAAGAGGGGATGATAAGAATAGTACGTACCCCCACAGGGTCCCGTGAGGATGAAATGACATGTGTAACAAGCACTCAGTACAATGACTGGTGTATGGGACCCAGTGAACGTTCACAGCTATTGTAATCGGTGTCGTGCCATTATTTACGGCACGATGGTTATGAACACAGACAATGGAGCCAGCCTGTCAGATTCAAATTCTGTGTCCACCTCTCGCTGGCCCTGGGACCTTGGTCACGTTACTCATCTCAGGTGTTTACCTCAGTTTCCTCATCTATGTGATGGAGATAATAACAGAGTTACCTCAGGGCGGTTAGGAACAATAGTCAATAATTACATAATTACAATAATTACAGTGCCTGGGCTATAAATAGCGCTATCTAAATATCTGTGGAATAAATACATCATTATTTTTAAGGAACCAGGGGCTCATTGCGTCCCTGCTTCCTGAAATACTTGCATTTGTTCAAAAGGCCCAAGGGACAACAATCCTTACCTTGGTGGCCTAACCCAAAGGACAGGGGCAATATTGGACATAATATTGGAGCTTCCTGCTACCTCCCAAATAGCACCCTGGAAGCACCAGCCCTTTCTCTGTGCTATACTTCTGGCTTCACGAGACCGGAACCAGCCCCAAGCCTGCTGGGCACGTAGGACAACGAGTCCTAACAACATGTAACCAAGTGGTGGGAGGGAGCGGGGCCCCACTGAAAACAGCTGACCCAGTGGACTGGCTCCTGCCACTGGATCTATTTGCCAGCGTCTTGAAAGTTGCTGACTTCAGCCTTTCCAGAGTAAAGCACCGTCCATGGCCAGAGACAGCACTGAAGCGAACATGCAACACAGCTGTAAATCTGCGAGCCGTATTATTTAAGAGACCTGACTTCCTTGTGTTGCGATATTAAAGCAAATCTGCCTCCTGCTCATAAATCAGCAGGGCTCTTTCTGTCCTCAGCCACTCCGCTCAGCCGTCTCGAGATGCACACAGCATACATTTTACTCACTTGGGAGGTGCAGGTTAACAAAGTAAAGGAAGATACGTGTTAACCCCCTCTCAAATCTCTGTTCTCACAACCCTGCCCGAATGCTTCTTTCTTGTCCTCTGATCCTAGATCCCCAGCCCCCTTTGGGGAGCCACAAACAATACAACAGGAACCCCTGATATTGAGTGACCCTTCACAGCACTCTCTGTGAAGGTAGGGTGGGTGCTGCGAATCCTACCCACCCTACCTTTGGGTCTCAAAGACATTATGTGAATTTCCCGAGAACACACACTGTGAATACAGCCACCTGGGCTAACTTCTGTCTCCTCACTCCTGGTCCAGTGCTTTTTTTTACAGCGTTAAAGCTCTCTTATCACGAGTGTCTTCATATGCATTCAGCAAAGAGGTGCGGGGACTCTGCTGCAAACAAAAAAAGTAATCTCAGCTCCAAATTTTGAAATAAGCATTGATTGAGACGCTGCGATGTGCCAGGTGCTTCCCAATATATCAGCAAACTGAATTGCTACACCAAACCTTTCTGTGGTTTCCTAGCACCCAGAATGCAACCTCTGTTCTTAGCATAACGTAACAAGGGTTCTCATGATCTTGGCTCTGCTTATCGCTTTGGCTTCGTGTTCTCCCAACGAAGATCACAACCCTCACTTCATCTTTCTGTCGGCCAGGAGGTCCGCTCTGATCCACCCACACCCCCTGGCTGGGTTAAGGCTCTGCCGCAGCATTCCCTGGTGCCTTGTCCTTTACCGAGCAGGACTTTCCACATGACATTCCTGCGGTTGTTTACCTGTCTGTCTCCCCTTCAGATCTTGAACCCTTTATTTATTTTTTTATAAATTTTTTAATGTTTATTTATTTTTGAGAGAGCGAGAGCGAGAGAGAGAGAAAGAGAGAGCATGAGTGGGGGAGGTGCAGAGAGAGAGGGAGACACAGAATCCGAAGCAGGCTCCAGGCTCCGAGCTGTCGGCACAGAGCCGGACATGGGGCTGGAATCCATGCATGCATCGTGAGACCATGACTTGAGCTGAAGTCAGATACTTAACTGACTGAGCCACCCAGGCGCCCCCAGACCTTGAACTCTTTACAGGCAGGGACATCACATGGCCTGGGGTAAAACACTAGGTTATAAATGTTCCTGGACTGAATCCTCACTACTATCCTGTAAAGTGAGCATTGTCATCCTCATTTTACAAATGAAGGCATGGAGGCTCACACCCTGAATCAAGTAGGTCCCCAGCTTGGTCTAGAACTCAGCTCCCAGCTTCCGTGCTGTAACTGACACCCACATCTACTCTCTCCAGCACCCACCGCACTGCCACAACCTTACTCAGCCTTGGATGTTTCTTCTGACTCCGGCTTTTTCAATCTGGGCTGTACACTGACTTCACCCTGCCACTCAGCGTCGCCCAAGGCAAAAGGGAGAAAGAACGTGTCCCTGGCTTCTCACCCCCTCCACTCAGCATGCCTCTGCCGTCTCTCAAGAAAGGATGCTTGTGGGGGCGCCTGGGTGGCACAGTCGGTTGGGCGTCCGACTTCAGCCAGGTCACGATCTCGTGGTCCGTGAGTTCGAGCCCCGCGTCGGGCTCTGGGCTGATGGCTCAGAGCCTGGAGCCTGTTTCCTATTCTGTGTCTCCCTCTCTCTCTGCCCCTCCCCCATTCATGCTCTGTCTCTCTCTGTCCCAAAGATAAATAAACGTTGAAAAAAAAAAATTTTTTTAATAAAAAAAAAAAAAAAAAAAGAAAGGATGCTTGTGGGTTCCCCTGGGAGGAATGTTGTTCTGTGCACTTCCTCAGAAGGCTTCCCGGGACAATGGGAAACAACCAGAGGGTAGAGCAGTTTCATTAATTCACAAACACTGATGTTGACTCCACCAGACATTTCCCAACAACTAGATCCGTCATAAAAGAGGATAGACTGGGGGCCATGCCTGGAGAGGGTCCTCTAGAAGCAGGGTGAGCACCTGGGAGGAATGTTACAAGCAGAGACAGAAGCGTGTGATATGGGGGGCCTCAGTTGTCTGCTAAGGTCTCTACATTTGGAGCTTATCTCATAGCCCAGGGGACCCTCCTTTTCCTACCCTCCTTACCTCAACCCCTCCCCACTCTTCTGAGCACTGTAAAAAGCAAAGGCTTTGGAAATGAAACTAAACTAATTGCATGGAAGATTCTAAAACGTTCTTTAAGTGTGGCTGTAAGTGATTTTGTTTCCAATACTTGCTGGCAGAAAAATATTACCTCTGCATTGAAATGCAGAGGAAATAAGCAGGCTGCATTGGGCCCAATTCATTTATTTAAGTTATTTCCTAAAATGAGTGTAATTTTGAAATCACTGGTATTATTTTCTCCCAGTGCAGGTTAATGCCTTATACGTGGCCTCCGGAAGGGACACTTCTCGCAAAGAGAGTTATTAGTTTTTTATTTAGAATGTACTGTATGGGTGATTTGTGGGTGTAACAAACCTGAATAATTTAAAGTAGTCTTTATTTGCTGAGAACTGCAGTTTAAACAAAAAAAAAAAAAAAGTAGATTTTAAATCTTTAAACTTTCAGAGACGAAGAGAGATTGGCCGGGGATTTATTTGTAGCAGGAACTTCTTTTTCTTAGGCTTGCGTCTTTCCCAGCATCCATTCTTCTTTCTTGCCTCCATCTAGAATCAAGTAATGTCAGCACTAGAAGAGGCTGTAGACAGCCATCCTTTAGAGCGATAGTTTGCCGGCTTCTCTTATGGCCAAATCCTCTATGCAGAGAAAATCTTTGCACCACTAGCCACAAACCAGGGAAAGCCAGACCTGCTCGTGTTGGAGCCTCTTTCTGCCCTCAGCTCTCTGCTTTCGTGCAGAGCCTCACGGAACCCCTGAGGAACACGCTTTGAAAACCAGGAACCCTCATTTCACGGGAAGAGAATCGAGGCCAGAGGGTGAGGCACGACTTAGTCAAGGTGACGCATCAAGTACGAGGCAGAACCAGGATTAGAACGGTGTCTCCTGACTCAACCTGCACGTGTCCCACTGGCTCTAGCTGCTTCGCACACGTGTTTTTGCTATTTTCACATACACTGCCGACCATCGTTCGAATTCCCGTGTCTTGAGGGGAGTGTGAAGAGGCAGTTCTTGCTCAGGAACATAGTACAGAACCACACCCATTCATGTTAGTGATGATAATCGTGGTTGGCCCAGGCCACGGGCTCTGGGCAGGGACAGAGGACATCCTCGGGAGGTCCCTGCCCTGCCCCTCAGCAGCCATCTTCAGCGTCGGGCGAGGCTTGGTGAGTTTTTCATTTCTAAGCAGGGCACGTTTTTCTGCAGTCCCCTTTCCAAGGAGCAAATGGTGACAGCAGCCTGGAATGCTGAATCAGCACAAGGGAAGCCACCTTGCCTGCAAAGGCCTTGCGGTGACCCCACACCGTTTGTCCCTCCTCACCATGCCCGAAAGCCTAGGCCTTTTTCCTGGAAATTGGGGTACCCTGTGCCACCAAAGGCCTTTTCTCATGTCTGCTACCCCACACTGATTTTCCATGGAACCAAGGGCAACTTTTGTTTGCTTTTATGTATTTTATTTCCAAGTGGGGGGGGGGGGGGCGGCAGGGAGGGGGAGGAGACCTTGTTTCACCAAAGGTCTTTCATTCATCCTGCTCAGGACCTTGATGAATTTAGGGCTCAGTCTTGGGGCAAAGGCTGAAGAGAACTCAGTCTCACTGCACAAGGAAATGGGATGTTTGTTTTATTTTTGTTTGCTAGAGATGAGGGAGTGGATAGAGGGACAGGGGAGGGGTGGGGGTGTGGAAGCTTGGCACCTGGCAGGGGGTTGGAGGCCAATTTCTCAAAATGACTAAAGGGATTTCAAAAGCAAAAACCCTTCACAGGAAAATGTTAAGTTATCTGTGTTGCTGCAACGAAGATTCCTCCCATTTCCCCACTTCCAGGAAAGCTTCCTATATACCCAAAAGCCTTGCTGTGTGTGGGTGGCTTTCCTGGCAGAAGTCAGGAGAAATTGCTGAGTTCACATCTCAGTTGGTATGCTGGGGAAGCAGACACATAAGCCAGGTAGTGAGAAAATCCATAGACAGAGGTAATTAAATTAAAGCTCAAAGCCAGAGTTGACCACAAGAACAGAAGGCTCCAGCAAGGCCCCGGCATCTTGGGGAGGGTTTCGTACTCACCAACTCCATGAAACGGGTGTTTGAGTCTGTCTATTTCCATTTTAGTGGGTGGGAAGACACCATCTGATGTCCAATTTATTTATCTGCTAGCCGTAGCATATAACACTGTAGAAACACAGATTTTGCCGGCACCTGTCAGTGGACTTGGTGAGTTAGGACAAAGTAATAGTCATTAATTCAAGCTGATAACATTTGCTGACTCTGACTGCAAACTAGACGCATTCAGAGTAATGGTCTTTCTTTCTATTTAGTATATTTGTGCTTGTCTGGGTTTGAATACTACCAGGAATCCTTCTTCAGCCCAACCCCCCCCCCCCCCCCCCACCACCACCACCAAGTGCTGACAGGGCCATTTGTGATTAGTGAAGTCATGAGATCAGGGCAGGATTGTCTCACTTCAAAGCAAAAAGCAGAAAACAGGCTTCCAGAATATTTCACCTTTTTGCTATGACTTGTGATCAAGAACAATGGCAATAACAAACACTCTCATCCTTTGAAAAAGATCCTCAGAGCTATTGAAAAGTCCTAGCTACAAATGCAGACCGCGGCTGAGTGTGAGGTCTAAGTCAGGTCCATCCAGAGGATAAGGGGGAATTGGCACACCCAGCGATTTCGGGAAACAGAGAAAGGACCTTAGTGCTGCTCTCCAGTGTTCTCAAAGTTGAACAGAAAAGCCTTCCCTGAGGAGGAGACGTCAGGGTGGAGGTGGAGAGGGGTAGCAGGTGGCTTGGATAAGGGGAGGGGAGATGCATATTTTCAGAGCCGATCCAAGGACAGAGTGTGCCTAACCAAGGCAGTCAGGGCCCCAGCGTGTGGCTAGTTTGAAGCTTTGCAACCTTTACCCCTCTGCATCATGAGGTTTCTTCCAATAGGCAACCCAGGTTCATTCGCAAGACGACGTCCCTCTAATCTGCCACATCTCTAGACAGGCAGCCCAGGGCAGAGGCTGCCGTGCTAGCGTTGAACCCAGAGGTTTGGTTTCAGGCCTCCATTCTGCCCCTCTCTGGCTGTGTGACCATGAATAGGGCATTCGGCTACCCAAGCCTCAGCTGGTATATTATTTAGTAATGAGGTTCCAAGTGCTTTCTTTCTTAAGGAGCAGAACCGTTCCTTCAAGTAAAATCTTGTTCGGAAGCTCAGTATACAGAACAGATCAAAGTGTATTTGGCTGGAAGAAAGCGAAGGTGGCCATGGCAGTCCCTAAGTCACCCACAGATGCACAGGGCACCGTTCCCATAGATTGCCACGTGCCAGTTGCCCCCCGCCCCCGGAGCTGGGCCGTGGGGCAGTGCTGGCTGTAAAGCTCCACACAGCACAGCTCAAAGTATCACTGGACAACATAATCCCCTTCCAGTTCCAGCAGACTATGGAAATATGCTTACTCGAAAATAGACCAGCCACAGGGCGAATCCCAGTTCTCCTTTGCCCCAAACTGTGGTTCAAATGATGTTTCAGGAGTTCTGTAAACAATGAAATCATGTTTCAATTTTTTTTTTACTGAATTCAAATGTTTTCAAACTATTATTAGGTGTTATTGAAGAAAACTGTGGGATGCCTGGAGGATGTTCCGGTGGTGGGAGGGGCTGATCTGGATCGGTGGGGCAGGGAAGACTTCCCAGAGGAAGTTATAATGGAGAAGTAAAGGATCCAGGGGTGCAGGGAAGGCCAAGGGCACAGCAGGAGTAGACACCCCACCACAGGACAAAGCTGGAGTATTTACACAAGTGGGGGGGGGGGGGGGGGGGGAAGAAGGCCAGTGAAGCTGGAGGGAAAGAACAGCGGAGAGAGTCATGATATGAGTTTGGTGAGGGAGGCAGGTGGAAGCCAGACCCCAATCTCATGACCAAGCTAAACTTTACATAGGATTCAGAAAGTTGGCTTCTCATTTTTTTTTTTTTTCCTCAACAGCTAGTGTATTTGCCTTCATTTGGACACTAGTGAGAATGAGAAAGCAAAATACCAAAGAATTAGGGCACCCTGGTCCGGGCTGAGCAAGGAAAGTGCCAGAGCAAGGGTGATCCCCGAATAATTCCAGAGCAGCAGGACACAAGGGCTTGGCACAGCGGATGCGGCAGAAATGTTCGTTGCGTGAATAAATGACTAAAAGAATAAATGAGTGACCTTCAGTTTAACCATTCGTCTGTTAATGATTCTTCCCAAAGGACTGGAGACGAAATCAGAAGGCCCTCGGCATCAAGGTAGAGCTTCACCCACTAAGAGCCACCTGCCCCCCCCACCTTCCACAGCCAAGGGTAGATGACTGGGCTTCATTGTTGTCCTTCATATGTCATGAAACCCAACACCCATACTAAGTTTCTAATACAAGTCTTTTTTTTTTTTTACTGTTACTATGTTTTTGAGAGAGAGAGAGAGAAAGAGAGAGAGAGCATGCATGAGGGAGGGGCAGAGAGAGAGGGAGACAGGACCTGAAGTGGGCTCTGTGCTGACAGCAGAGAACCTGATGTGGGGCTCGAACTCACAAACCATGAGATCATCACCTGAGCCGAAGTCAGACACTTAACTGACTGAGCCACCAGGCGCCCCTAGAAGAGGCTTTTAAGAGCATGTAGTCTGAAGCCTTCATCTTCCTCTCTCAAGCCCCATGCCTCAATCTCTTTTATGCTCCGTGCCCACCGATCTCCACTCTCTACTACAGCTCCTCCTGGGGACAGGGGTCTTTTCGCCTCTCAGACAACCGCAGATGTTAACATGCTTCTTCCTGAAGCCAAAACCCACCTCTCGGAACCATCCATTCATGAACCTTAGTTCTTCTCCTCTGAGGATATACAGATTAAGTCTACTTCATTTTTCAAATAAGAGCCTGTCAGAAAATTTCTCCCTCCATGTGCTCTCTGGAAACCATGCCTCAGTTTTAGATCAGAAAATTCGGGGCGCCTGGGTGGCGCAGTCGGTTAAGCGTCAGACTTCAGCCAGGTCACGATCTCGCGGTCCGTGAGTTCGAGCCCCGCGTCGGGCTCTGGGCTGATGGCTCAGAGCCTGGAGCCTGTTTCCGATTCTGTGTCTCCGTCTCTCTCTGCCCCTCCCCCGTTCATGCTCTGTCTCTCTCTGTCCCAAAAATAAATAAACGTTGAAAAAAAATTTTTTTTTTAATTAAAAAAAAAAAAAAAGAAAGAAAATTGGAGTTCTGTCCCCAGCAAAGATTCCCGCCACCCAGGTTCATGGGCACAAAACACGGCGCTCGTAGGTGGTGTCTCTGTGCCCTCGTTAGGCGCTTTAGGTCTCCCTATGGGGAGTTCAGTAAAATAAACATTAGGACCTTTGGCAGCTAGGACTAAGGTTTGAGTTCAATTTGAAGTCTCCTGTGAAATATGTTGGGTGGTTTGAACTCCGACACTTGTGAATATTAGCTCACACAGTAAAACTATCATGACTAATTCAACCCAACTGGAGGAAGTTATTGGCAGGGTACAGGGTAGCAGGGGTTACTTAAGGCATTGCTTTTTGAGAAAGTAAAGTTGCATGAAGATTGAATGATTTGTTAACCCCCAGAGAAGGTGTTACATATAGGTCAAACCTGAGTTCATTGGCAGGGCAGCAATGGTGAAGGACTCTAGCTATAAATTCACCTTATTTCAACGTTTATAACAATGGGGCTAAGAAGAACTTTGAAGAGTGTCCACAATAATTTAATAAAGCTTATTTTTGTTATACAGTTCTGCTTGAAATAGGGCCATGATCTATATCTTTTTTTTTTTTTTTTATGACCAGCCACTAGGCAAAGTGATTCCTTGCCCTTATTGTCAGAAGTATGATTCTCCTCATTCTCTCAAATGGACATCTTGTAGCAAAAGAAGGAAAGTTCCATGACCCCTTGCAGCCTTAGTCAACAGTGTGGCATACCAAGGCAGTAATCTCTGGGCCATCATTTGGTTTAATGAATCCACTTGACTTTAATTCTAACCCAGATGTACTCTTTTATGGCTTAATGATTTGTTCTCCCAGGCATTCTGATGAAATAGAAACAGTTCTCTAGAATCCGGTGAAACTAGTTTGTATTCCTCATTTCTGTTTCTAATTAATTGTTGAGCAATTAGATTGAACCTTGATCTGTGGCAATCACTATAAAATCGCACCATGGCAAAGATTCTTAACAATGATCTTGCATCACCCCCAAAAGTAAGATGCACTGGAAAAAGAGGGAAACTACTTTGAAGGAAAATCTTTCTTAATTCATTCAATTACAAATATAATATTTTGCACCAAAACATGCCTATTATGTGAATTAATTAGGTCTTTCAGCACCCTGGCGAATGGGATGGATACAGAAATACGCTGAGGTTAAGTGACTGACTGGAGGCTTAAGTGATGAGAGGCCATGGCAGAAGTCAGCAGGGGATCCCTCTTGCTAACTATCACAGCCCACAGCCAACAGTCACAATCTAAATTAAACACTCCTAACCCAAGAGAGTCACAGAGATGTCACGATCATACCGGAAAAATTACAACCAGGGCTGGCCTCGAAACTCTGAATGCACATCAAAGGAAGAGGGTACACTGTTCTCTTACCCTCAATTTCCTCCGTTGGAAAAATGACGGTGGTGCCATTTCTAATTCAGTGTTATGCTGGGAAGGTTGCAAATTAATTACAATTATGCCTTCTTTGTGCCAAGTGATAATTTACTGCAATTAATTATCAAAAGATCTACTGCTGTCAATTACGATCCTTGCTCTTGAGGGGGAGGAGCTATTTGTGAACATCTGAAATCCGTACCAAAGTTATGTTTTGCCCTTTCCCCCCCCCACTTCCAATTAAGCTCGTATAATTTGTTTTCATTATGCCAAACACAATGGAAAAACTAACAACGTTACTCTAACCTTTTTCTTAATCTAAACATTATCTAGACTTCCACTGAGTCAACACTCCTATTGTTACACCTGCAAGTCGTACATAGAGGGAGGCACACTTCAGAATTAATGAGCGCAGCTGTGGTCTCTCTTACATTCAGCACTTGTAAAATAGACCTCTTTAAAGTGCCATTATCACAATATTGATAGAGTTATTTATAGCATTGCAAGCGCTCCCAGTCATAACAGAGGACTTGTTATCCACAGCGAGTTCATGCTGCTGTCACCCTCTGGCCTCCATCCAGCGCCGAGGAGCAGGTACCAGGTGGACCATCTTTTAAAAATGAACTCTAAAAGACATCTGAAAAACTTTTTCTCAAAGTGAACGTGATCACCAGGAGCAGGTCAAGTGGCTGAGCAAATGGGCCTGAGCCCAGGTATATGAGACACGTCACCTATGAACTGGCCCAACCTAGTTCTGCTGGGAGACAGGAAACTCAAGTGCAAGATGCGTGCTGTTTCTCTACAAGTGAGCCAGTGATGTCCGTGAAGTGGGGCAGGGGCAGGAGAAGTTGTCTGTCTGCATACCTTTGCTCATGCTCTTCCATTCAACAGAAGATGATCTTCCCTTCTTCTCCCTGTATGGAAATCCTCATTTGCATCTTTTCCCTTATGAAATTTTAAGTTCTTTGTGGGTGAAGCACACACCTCGTTTTTCCTATTATCACGATGTAATGACGTTATAGCCTATAACTGACACTGTATAATTTTATTTAGAATTCTTGCCACGTACCAACCATGTGTTGAACACTGCATAGGTCCTACGAAACAAAGATACATACTTAAGTCATCATTTCTTCCCGTAAGAATGTCATAGTCTAGGATAAGAGTTCTTTACCTTTTTCTGAAGTTATGAAGTCCAGTGTTAATCTGCTAAAGTGAACATTTTGAGACCTTTCTGTAGAGAAAGCGAGGTGCTGCTAGAATAGAATCCAGGTCTCCAGATTCCACAACCGGGGCTCTTACAAAAGAGGCTGCCCTCAGAGGCCATCAGTCAGCACAACGGTGCGAGTGCTGAACTCAAGACCTTTTTACAGGGGTGGAGGGATCCCCTCCAGATGTCCCTAAATGCAGGTGATAGGGCTAAGGGAAAGATCCAGCAGTGACTTACAAGGCCTCTGCAAAGTAGGTGACAGTGTGCCCTTGGGGAAAAGTGATAGCAGGTGGGCTGATTCCCTGTCACCCTTCAGGCTGCCCACGTCATCTGTGGGAAATCTTCAGAGTTTTGTACCCAATTTGAGGGACTCACAACCTTATGCCACCCATGGGTAGTGGCAGTGAATGGGCCAATTGAGAGAACTGTTTATCAGTTGAATTTAAAATCCCCAAGGGCGACGGCATGCTTTGGCATTGGGGAAAAGGCTGATTATCAGCCTTTCTCCCAGAAGCATATTCTTCCTAAACTGGTTGGCCTGGCTTGCCCAAACACTTAAATCTAGCCAGTCATTCTATATTTTGCAAATTTGTGTTTGGATTCATGGATTTGATTTCTTTTTCCTATCTGGCTTCTGATCAAATTCTCCCCACCTCCCCCACCCCACCCCCACCCTCAAGCGCCTCCTTGAGAGTGGTAAAGATACACACATGCAGATCAAACCTGCCAAGTGAGTAGGTCAGGGCCTTTGCCAGCCCCCTCCACGCCTGGGAATAACAGAAACCCAGCTGAGAGGGAGAGATAAGCCCTAATGCATAATCTTCCCCACCCATCCACATCTGAGTTTGCAAATAGGCATTCTAAAGTGACCCTGGCTCAGAGGGTTTTCATAGTGATGTGTTTCCAGCCAAACCCTACCCCGAGTTGCATTCCATGGCCACCCCGCTATCTCTCACCTGCACAGGCACCCTAAAGGGAGAGAGGGCATGTGCCCGCCCCATGCAAAGTAGTGTGTCACTTATCTCAGGTTGCAAGGCCAAACAGTGGTATAGATTACAGAGACTTTGACATAGGTGCCCGCCTCCTAAACCCCGCTGCCTGCACTTATCGGTGGTACTAAAGAGAAGATTTTTCTCTTGCAGAGGGCAGCTTGTGATGGCTGCTTCCTACAGCCTGGCCACACCATGTTCCCAAAGGGCTTCTCTGAGAGGCAGCCCCTGTCAGAGGAAGAGCCTGGTGAGGTAGCAAGATTCTAGTCCTAGCTCTGATGTATTCCAGTCACACTTCCCTCCAAGTCTTAGCTTCCTAGCCTGCAGAATGAAGAGGTCAACATAGCTGAGAGGTCACAACCTCAGCTGCCCTCTGGGACCAGACAGGTAACATATATATACAGCAGCAGGCAACAGGGCGTATTCGGAACTGCGGGCGAGCAGAGAAAGCCCGCCCCACCCATAAAGGCGTTTTTATTCTAAAATTTTAAAACATGCCTGAGCAGCAAAATGCGCCTGCAATCCAAATTCATCCTGGGACTGCTCTCTGTGAGCTCTGGCTAACGATAACAGCCCCAAAGCAAAATGATACTACAGGCATTTCAGTACTTATTTTATATAAGGGGCCCTTTATTTCAGAAATGTTCAGAATGCTTTAAATACAATCAGTGAACTTCAATATATTTCAAGTGTGAGATTTTAGCTGAGCATCCCCTGGCTGGTACTGGTTCGGCCTCTGCCTTTGACATCAGTCCCTTCTGCCCTGGGGCACCTTGGAAAGGCCACGTGTGATAGAGCCAGTGCCGGTGGACTCTTGGCCACTCTTGCAGGGCTTAGCCCCTGAATGCAGCTTTCAGGACCACCGGCTCTGGGCAGCCCCTCTGCCCTGTCTGGGAGCTCCTGGCTATGGCAGTTTTTATTTCTCCCCCATCCTCCCAGGAGGGATGATCCTGTCTGCAGGCCTCACCCTTCGCCTCTGCTTGTGCAGGACAGGAGGTAGGCAGAAGTACAGATTCCATTCAAAGCTGGCTCTCCTTAAGAAAACTTGTTGATGATATTATTCAACGCCCACCAGTCCCCTCCCCAGCCTTTTTGCCTGTGGGAGGGGAGAGAGAAAGGAAATTCCATCGCTCTGTGTTCTTCCGGCAGCATCTACCCTTGGCTCTATCACTACGCTTTTCTTACTACATTATTAGTTTTATTGCTCACGTGTCTGTTTCTCCCTGTAAAGCCAGAAGCTCTTTGAAGGTATTTCTGTGTCCCTAGTACCTGGCACCACGTCTGACACATCGTAGACTTAACACATATTTTATATTACTCCGTACTTCTTGTTTATTGCGAGGATGTTGAATTTACATAAACAAAATAAGAAAGGGCATTCTGGGCTTGGGTGGGGGTCAGAGAGGAGCATAATACGTAACATATATATATATATGTATATATGTGTATATATATGTATATATATTTGTATACGTATATACATATATACGTATATATATATACATATATATATACATATATATACGTATATATATATATATATATATATATATATATTTGTGTTTGATGTCTTTCTTTTCCACTGCAGTCAAGTGCTAGCACCTAGTGCAGTCCCTGGCATATGGTAGGTGCTGAATTAATATTTTCTGAACGAATGAACGAGGAGAGAGAAAAAGCATTCTGCAGACTTTCTGTTTCTGTCGACGTACCTAGACAAATTGTGTTGGCTTCCCTGCTTTCTCAAACTCACCTACCAGCCTCTCCCCTCTTGAGCGGTGTATTGATAGTTCTCTGTATCTTTGAGTTGGTTGAGAGTCTCGAAATCTTGAAAGAAAGCCCTATGAACAGTTTGTATACATATATGATAAGCCAGAATGACAGTTGAATCAGAAAGGCCTTTTTCATAATTTAATTAAGCTCCCTTAAATGTAGACATTAGTCAGGGACAACATTATTGATTGAGTCGAATTGTATATATTTTCTTACACTTTTACTAAATCCTGTTTTCTAAGTCACCTGAAGACTGCTCTCATTTCTGAAAGGGAACATGCCAAAGCAAGGTTTTAATTCATTACCTTTTGGACATACTGTCATTCCCCAGCTAGCACCAATCCGTTACAGAATGTGAAAGGGTAATTACTTCTAGGTCTCCCAATCTGCCTTTTTATAAGAGTTAGCTTCTGGAAAATTCTGAAAACCTTTCTGCCTTTCATTCAGTCAATTGGTCATTCGACAAACAGGTGTTGAGTCTCTACTATGTGCTAGAAATACAGAGATGAATAATTCACCACATTTTTCTCAAGGAGCACCCAGTCTGACAGGGGAGGTAGACGAATAAATAGTTAATTTAGTGTAATGTGCACAATGAATTAAGACATATGTACAAGACACTATGGTAGCCCAGAGGAGAACAGGGCTGATTCATGGAGAAGTGAGGGAAGGTTTCACAGAGTGATGTGTAAGCTGAGTTTTAAAGGTGATGGGAATGTGCCGGACAAGGTAGGGCAAGGACATTCCAGGCAATATAACCACCAGAGCAGATCCATCCACCACAGGAAGTAAAGAGCAGCTAAAGCACTGGGTGTCTGAGGTGGAGGAGTAGCAGGTCATGCTAGAGAGGGAACCGGGCACCAGGAAGGTAAGGCCTTCTGCGGAGTGTAGGTACAGCCAGCCTTCCACTGCAGAAAGATGACCCTACCAGCTGTAAGGTTAATGGTAGACTCTGTTATTCTAGCTAAAGCCAGACCACTCTAGGACCTCCTCCCCCAACCTGCTATAGACCAGCTGTGAGAACCCCCTGGACTCAGAATTACCTGCAGACTAGAAACAAATGCAGACTAGAAAGAAATGCAGAGCAACACAATGCTTCCCAAAACATTGGAGACAGAGGGGAGAGCATCTGAGCTCTATCCTCAGGCCTCATAATAACGGCTGCCATTTACATAACACTCCATGGCAAGTGCTAGCAGGCGCATTGCCTCTAGTCTTCACATCCCCCATGCAAAGAAGGAATTTGCTTTCCCATTTTGGAGACAAGAAAACTAAGGCACAAAGGGATGCCCTGTGTCAACACAGCTGGGAAGGAGTGGAGTCAGAATCCATACCCCTGTGTAAAACTTCCTTCCCCTCCTGCATGCTGCACACTGACCATCCAAGGCTGGGCCCTCATTCACAAGAGAAGTTGAAACAAACAAACAAACAAACAAAAAAAAAAAAAAAAAAAAAACAAGTGAAGCTAAACATTCTGGAATCTAATGGATTATCAGACAACTGACTTTGAGACTGACTTTGGGACTTTGAGCTGACTTTGGGACTTTGGTAGAGAATAGGAGACCTCTATGATTTGCTTATCTAACATGACCCATCCAATCCTACCATCCCTCCAGGCTAAAATGCTCTTTGCTACTCTGCAACTCCTATTCCTGCTTCAAAACCCAGCCAAGGCCAAAGTATTGCCTTCACCAGAAGCCTCAAACTTGACTGAAGCCCCTTTTTCTAGTGTGCCTAGCCTTCTTCGCCTTATCGTATCACTGCTTATTGCCTTATCTTATCACTTATCA
The DNA here is from genome assembly GCF_014898765.1 of Herpailurus yagouaroundi. Taxonomy (NCBI): domain Eukaryota; kingdom Metazoa; phylum Chordata; class Mammalia; order Carnivora; family Felidae; genus Herpailurus; species Herpailurus yagouaroundi. Next base: position 50,235,378 of record NW_024412388.1, read on the forward strand.
CAAGGCATTGTAGTTCCTGTTTACCTGTTCACCCCACCCCTGACCTTCCCCCTGTCCCACTAAACCATGAGTTTATGATGGGTGCAGACTATGTTTTTACTCATTTTCAATTCTCGGGACTTAGCACAGTATCTGGCAAATTGTATACTATTTGTTGAACGAATGAGTGAACAGGATGGTGGTGGGTAGGCGAATTCCAATAGTCACGGGTTTTTTCATAGACTATTTAGTGTGATTTGCAAGGATCCAATCTGTTTGCTAGATCTGGAAATTCTGATATGGACAATAGCTAAATCTCAGAGCACTGATCCCCCCCCCCCCCAAAATAATGCTGATGTTTTTGAATTAGGGTTCCTTTGTAAGCTGCGAAAAGTGGAAGGCAGGGGTTGTAGATTTGAGTCTTGCCCTAACACTGCCGCACTGCTGTGTGTGTGTGACCTTGGACAAGTCATTGCACTTCTTGAAGATGAGGAGCTTGGCTTGGACAGTTTCCATCAGCCCTGTCTAGAATGGTACAATTCACAAGGTCAGCTTCATATCCTTCCCAAGGGCAGGCTTTGATAGTGAGGAGGGTTGGTGCGGACGGTGGGTTTCAGCCTTGAGCATGACACCCAGCACCTGAAGTATGCAGAAAAGGAAGACTTCTTGGAGTGGACTTGTCTCCTACTGCTCCTCTAACAAATTACCAAAACTTGGGCGGGTTAAAATAACATAAATTTATTATCTTAACAGTTCTGTAGGTTAGAAGTCCACCATGCTTTCTCCCTGGGCTAAAAATCAAGGCGTTTGTAAGGCTGCGTTCCCTAGAAAAGAAGCTCTAGAAGAGAATCCATTTCCTTGTGTTTTCTGGTGTCTAGAGGCAACCTATAGCCCTTGGTTCCTGGCCCTTCTCTCCATCTTCCAAGTCAGCAATGCTGCTTGTCTCTGACCAATCTCCCAATCTCCTTCTCTCAGTGTTCTCTGCAGTACTGCCCCTTCCACTTTTAAGGACCCTCATGATTCCATTGGATCCACCTCGTTAATCCAGAATCCTCTCCCTGTCTTAAAGTCCACTGATTTGCAACCTGAATTCCCCTATGCCATGGAGGGCAACATATTCACAGGTGGCAGGGATTGTGACATGGACCTCTTTGGGGGACTATTATTCTGCCACCACATGAGATAAGGGCCCAGAATGAGTCAGTGTTAGGCATTTTGAGGAGGAAAGCATTATAGTGTGATGGAAAGAGCTCTTCCCCCTGTGGTTTTGAAATTAGAGACCCGGGTGCACACAACATTACATCTGCATGACTGCCCGTGAACTTGAACAAATCATCTGATGTCTCTGAGCCTCAGTGTCTTCATCTATACAGTGGGGATAACGATAACTACCTCCCAGGAAAATTGAGGAGACAAAATATTCCTTTAAGTTAATGAAGCAGTGCTTGGCCAAGAATAGGTACTTAGGAAATGTAGAGGGAGAGCAGAAAGTTAGTTTCAGCTGGACTATTGCGAGCTAGCAGAGGAGCAAAAGGAAATAGGGCTGGAGAGGTAAGCAGACTCCATACTGTGAAGAGCCTTGAATGCCAAATTTTATTTTATAGACCATGAAGTGCTATCAAAGGCCCTGACTAGAACGATGGTGAATGGCTTAAGCACTCACCAAGCGAGCAAGAATGTCAGATGAATTAGAATGAGAAGCTTTGGCATGACGATCCCCTAAGGACAGGTATGCTAGGCCTCCTCACATCTAGATTTCACATTCTAAGCCAATAAGTGGAAAATAAATCCCCCAATTCTGCTGCTGCCAGTGGCGAACAGCATGTTGCCTTCTAAGCGTTCAGTTCATGTTCACACATAATTTTAATTCTGCTTTAACTTCAAATTCGTAGATTTCCAATTGATCCAACATCTGGAATGCCAAGGCCATTGGAAAAGCTATTCTGGGAGCCTGCCACTTACACAGTGGTGCCTCAATAAACATTTGTTGATCAAAAATCCCCAACATGGGGAAAAAGATTTGAAAACTAAACCAGGTCTTTTGAAGTGGGACATCATTTGAAGAGTTTAACTGTGACATATCAAAAAGCATATTTTGCAATTGAACAATTGGTGAAAATCATCAGTTAAGGCTAGCAAAAAGTCTAGGAGAGGGGGGGGAAAAAAGGAATCTTTGTGCATGCAAAGGGAACACTTTGGGCTTATTTTCACTTTTGTCGCAACCACACACACAACCTGGAGTAACATGTGATTACAATCATCCAGCAGTAACTTTGAACATTCAGAAAGATTCCCCTGAGTTCCTATGACTGTTACATTATAAATATTCCTAACTAATATTTGTTGATCAATACTAAGAAGTTGTTTCATAAAATTTTCTGCAATCCACAAAGTATATTTCATATGGCATTTCTTGTTAGTTCTATGTAAATTGACACATCCTGACATTTAAAAAATAATGTTTTTTAAATAGCTATTTCCTCCTCCTTGTAGGATAACAAATGAACACTGGGCTTGCACTGATCTCTGCCAGTAACATGAATCATTTTACACTCATGAGCAGTGAGTTCCACATGTGTTGACTTTGGCTTCCTGATTTTGAATGCTTGTCAGAGCCTTCCACCACAGACCACAGTGTCATTGTGTCTCCAGAAGGCTCCTTTTAAAATGTACATTAGTGGGGCACCTGGGTGGCTCAGTCAGTAAAGCGCGTGCTTTACTGGATCTCGGGGTGTGAATTCAAGCCTCATGCTGGGCATAGAGCTTACATAAAAAAACAAACAAACAACCTAAATGTGCGTTTATTTCTGAGCAAAGGACAAGAGAGGCAGAACTGATATTTGTGTAACTGCTTTCTGAGCTGGCCCTTCATGGACATTATCTCACTCAGGCCTCACAGCAACCCCACAAGGGAATAATTATGAGTCCAGTTTTATAGATGAGCGTGTGAACCTCAAAGGGTTTAATATCTTGCCAGTGATCTTTCCACCAGTAAGTGACAGAATCAAGATTTGGACCCAGTTTTCTCGGCCATCAATAGCTCCAGCTTAACCTCCATCTGCCAAGCCAATTGGAAAAGCACCGCAAAGATAAAACAAGTCATTGGGGAACCAGAACAGTTGCTAAAACCTGTAAGATGGGGCCTGGGAGTCATCCTTACTCTTTGATTTATGTTAAAGAAAACATCACCGAACTAGGAATTAGTAGTCTGTCTCTAAGTAGAAACCAGGAAAGATTTCCATCAACAGATAAATCCCTGAATTGTAGTAGAATGCATGGCAGTTAATAATACCAACCATAATCATGATAATGTTTATTGAGTACTTAATATATGCCAGGTCTTCCTCTAAGCACCTTAAGGATATTAATTCTTTTAATCCTGCAACATCCCTGTGAGGTTGGTATCATTGTCATCCCATTTCATTGGTGAGGAGGTAGAGGCACGATGAGGTCACAAGGTAAGTGGCACAGCTAAGAATCAATGCAGGGAGTCTGGCTTCAGCACCCATGCTCTTATCCACGAAACCACACTGCCGCTGTAAAGGGGATTCGAGGTCATACGATATCAATGAACACAGAACCACACTGATACAAGAGGATCTTTCATCCACAGAAATAATGACGCCCCCATTATTACCGAACTTTAAAATTTATAAAGAAGCACTCCTTCATTATCACTCATATCATTTATTCGCTATTCATTATCTCAGTTGATTCCCATACCCTAGGCTGAATGTGCATTTTTATCCGTACTGCTCAGGCTCTTTCATTCATTGTAACAAATTTGTATTGAGCACTTGTCTTGAGCTAGCTTTCGAGATAGAGAAGTAATCAAAAAGGCTCTCATCCTTGCTTTCATGGAGTGTACAATGTAGTGGACTGGACATTCGTTAGTAAATAATCACATGAGTATGTAATTACAAACGGTGCTGAGAGTTATCAGGAATTATGAGAGCATATAACAGAGGATGACCTAGATACACACTTGAAATCGCACTGATCGACCTGGAAGATATCCCTAACGAAGTTAATTTCAACTAAATTCTAAGAATAATTAAGGATTGATTTATTTTTTTTAATATGAAATTTATTGTCAGATTGGTTTCCATACAACACCCAGTGCTCATCCCAACAGGTGCCCTCCTCAATGCCCATCACCCACCCACCCCTCCCTCCCACCCCCCATCAACCCTCAGTTTGTTCTCAGTTTTTAAGAGTCTCTTATGGTTTGGCTCCCTCCCTCTCTAACTTTTTTTTCCCCTTCCCCTCCCCCATGGTCTTCTGTTAAGTTTCTCAGGATCCACATAGGAGTGAAAACATATGGTATCTGTCTTTCTCTGCCTGACTTATTTCACTTAGCATCACACTCTCCAGTTCCATCCACGTTGCTACAAAAGGCCAGATTTCATTCTTTCTCATTGCCAAGTAGTATTCCATTGTGTATATAAACCACAGTTTCTTTATCCATTCATCAGTTGATGGACATTTAGACTCTTTCCATAATTTGGCTATTGTTGAAAGTGCTGCTATAAACCTTGTGGTACAAGTGCCCCTCTGCATCAGCACTCCTGTATCCCTTGGGTAAATTCCTAGCAGTGCTATTGCTGGGTCACAGGGTAGATCTATTTTTAATTTTTTGAGGAACCTCCACACTGTTTTCCAGAGCGGCTGCACCAGTTTGCATTGCCACCAACAGTGCAGGAGGGTTGTGGTTTCTCCACATCCAATTGAGGATTGATTTAAATTTCACCATATCAGTAAGGAGTTCTCTTCCACCTTATTTAAAATTGCAAGCACTTTCCATACACCCTACTCCTTTCTATTCTGCCATGTTAATTATTATCTTCTAACATACAATTTACTTATTTATTATGTCTATTTTAATCTGAGTAGCCCCCCTCCCCAAAACTCGAATGTAAGATCCATAAGGTTTCTGTAATTAGTTTCATTAAGTCAAGTGTTTGGCACTTACAAAACACTCAGTAAATACTTGTTGAATGAACGAATGAACAAACAAAGGAAATAGTGGAAGGGGCTCAGGGGTATAGGGACCAGAAATAAGGGGGAGGGGCAAATGTCTCAGTAGAGTGGTCCTGGGGCAGGAGAATATATCACGTTTTGAAGAAACTCAAGAACGTAGGGAACAGAAGAAGGGGGAAAGTGACAGAAGAGGAGGTGAAAAGGGAAGATTGGGCCATGTCATGAGGAAATGGAAATTCAGAAACTACGATCCCCCAAAAAGAAACCATACATGCATTTCACATTAGAGCTAGCCAACTTTGCTACACTTCTCTAAGAATGCAGAGCTATTGCCTTCTCGTGGGAAAAATGGCCAAGCGTCAGCAGAGGACAGGGAGCAGCAGAATACTCAGGTTAGGGGAATATTTCATATATTGTTAAAATATGGTTACTTCACGTGCTTGAGGCAGAAAAGCTTGATGACTGTGGTTGATTTATGAGCAGCGGGATATTAATGCATGGGATGTCGAAGTGTGTGAATTTCGTAGTTTCCTAATTCTGGTTTGTTAAAACATAATATTTGTAAAGTGGTATCCTAGATTATTACTGTCTCAGCTAGAGATAATTGATATTGTGGCAGATGGCCAGCATTGTCGGAGGAAAGAGAATGTCACAGGTGGCCAGCAACACTAAGCATCCTAGGACCCACTGATAGATTCCTACCTGTCTGCCCCAGAGCATCTTTTTCCTCTTATAGGAGACAGCAAAGTGTTCCTTCGGACAAGACGGTGGATGGTACACTCTTTTATGTCCCATCTGGCTCAGAGGAGAGGGGTTTTTGTCTTTTAATTAAAACAGACCTTTGTCATACTAGTGTTTTGACTTGAAGCTCATTTAATACAGACTCCCAGACTATGCCTAACATGTGGTAAGACTCGTGAAACCCAGTGGCACAGTATTACAGGAGGTGCTTTGGGCTTGCTTCTGTCAAACAAATTAAAAGCCTGCACTTCATACACTTTACAAGGCCAAATTAAACACTCGTCAAAGGGGAGATGCCTTTTAATGTGCAGTGCCTGTAGCTTCCTTGACACCAGCTAGCTTTCTCAACAAATCCCAGGCTGTCTTCGCTGAGTACATGAGGATGGCATTTTGTCTCCTAGGCGGTCGTTTCTAAGATTTAAGTCTTCCGTAAAAGGATGTTTCTTGTTCCAACTACTCTGAAATTCTAGTTAATACATGGAAGATCTTAGCTACACAGATAGTTCATTCTTGCAAATAAATGTTGCCATAACTGTCAGCTATCCATTTTGCCCAGAAGGTAATTTATAGTAAATTAAATGGGACCACCATTCCAGAAACTCTTCCCAAAATGCATGGCTAAAAGCTTTTGGAGAATGGCTATTTGTAAATTGCGCTACGATAACTTACAACGTGATTCCATTTTCTGACATGATCACTGTAAATTCTTTGGTTGCCATAAACTAGAAACATCTAGCTCACTGTTTAGATTAAAATCTAGACAAAACCTAACAAACATTTGCCTGGTTGTGGTTTTACCAGCCAGGTGTTGACCTGGGAGATGCTTTAAGGAAGTAGAACTTTGTTCTCAGTTATTTCCTTATATTCCCCAGTCCTTATATCTATTCTGGAATCTATTTAGCCAAAGGCTAAAAGGGACCTTGAAAGAACATCCAGCCAGGTGATTCTCAAACACTAGTCAGCTAAACAGCTGCATTAGAATTACATGAGGGGCTTATTAAAAATACAATTTTCCAGGGGTTCCTGGGTGGCTCAGTCAGTCGAGCGTCCAACTTCGGCTCAGGTCATGATTTCGTGGTTCGTGGGTTCAAGCCCCACATCCAGCTCTGTGCTTATAGCTCAGAGCCTAGAGCCTGCTTTGGATTCTGTGTCTCTGTCTCTGTCTCTCTGACCCGCCTCCACTCTCACTCTGTCTCTCTCTCACTCTCGAAAATAAGTAAACAAAATAATTTTTTAAATACAATTTTCTAGACCCCACCCCAGACCTACTAAAATAAGAGCACTGGTCATGGAACCGAAGGATACATCTCAGTAATAAGCTTCTCAAGTGGTTTTGATCCTTAGCCATCACATTTAAGAACCACCAAATTCTGTTCCTTCCTACACCCTCCAATCCGAATACTATATAAGTCGTCTTCGCAGAAGAGCCCTTATATAGAGATGCAGTAAATAGTGCCCGCTTGTTTGTTATTACTTAGGGGCAGAGAAAGGCCTCAAGTTATCGGCATTAATTTCACATCTGCATCCTCTTGTCTGAGTTAGGTCAGGCATTACATTAGAAGGAAGAGCAATTCAACATTCAAGTCAGTACACAAAGAGTTCAAATCGAGTGAGTGGGTTACAGTGGCCGGATGTTCTAGGCAAGGTAACAGTCAACATCAAGCACCTGATACATCCAGTTGGAGTAGGAATCCAGAAAGTAGCTGCTGTAATAGGAAACAAGTCCAAGACCATCAGGGGAAGGGGCCAACCAAAGTTGGGTGAAAGCCCAAGTTGAGTAATTATAATAACAGCTAGTGTTTACAGGGTTTAATATGTGCCAAGCACTGTTCCAAGCACTCTCCATGCATTAACTCATTTAATCCTGACAGTGGCCCTTTCACATAGGCACTATTATTAACACCATTTTACGAACAAGGAAACTAACGCACAGAGGGGTTAAGTAACTTGCCCAAGGTCACACCGAGAGTGATCGGCCGAGCTGGGATTCAGAACCAGGCAGAGTGGCTCTGGAATTACATCTTTAATCATTAAATCACCTTACTTCCTCAGAAAGCTGATGATCAGGATAATGCTGTAGTCAACAGGGCAAGTGGAACACTCAATGAGAGACGGCCAGAAGCTCAGATGAATGCACAGGTCAGCCTACCAGTCATTTAAAAAAAAAAAAAAAAAAAAGGCTACATCTTGGTGAACACGCAGGAAGGCGCAATGAATCTAGACCATACAGTAGCAAGACTAATTCCAAACCAACCTCACCCCCAGGGATGGAGTAGAGGGTCCCCTCTTTCCCTGCTCTAGAAGGGACCGGCTCAGAAAAGAAAGGGGTTGGGCATTGTCTTAGCTCAAACTGCCATAACAATATGCCATAGCCTAGGTGGCTTAAACAACAGAAATTTGTTTTCTCGAAGTTCCGGAGGTGGGAAGTCTGAGATGAGGGTGTCAGTAAGGCTGAGCCCTGGTAAGAGTTCTCTTTCTGCCTTGCAGATGGCCGCTTTCTGTCTGTGTGCTCACACAGCTTTTCCTTAGTGCCTATGCATGAAGACGGAGATTGCTATCTCTTCCTCTTCTTCTAAGGCCACCAGTCCTATCCAACGAGGATCCCACCCTTATGACTTCATTTAACCTGAATTACCTCTAAACGCCCAGGCTCCAAATAGAGGGGTTAGAGTTTCAACATATGGACACAATTCAGTCCATAGCAGGTGAACATCAGCAATGACGACAGTAATTCCTGCCGTTTAGTGAATGTCTCCTGTGTGCCAACTGAGTGAAGCACTTCACGTATATCATCTCATTTAACCAATCCTCCATAAGCCCGGCATGAATAAATCCATTTTTTAGATGAAGATGCCTTCAAAAGCCTGAATAAAGCTATAAACCCTCTCCTTAGACAACTACACACAAACACAAAATTCTATATATAATTTTAGGAGCCTTCCCAGACACCTAGAGTATGAAGTCATGTGAAAGTATAGGACAAATATGGACGTCCCCCTGCCCCTGGAGAATCAGTATCTCAAGTAGCCGTATTATAGAGTGAAAGCAACTTTTGCATAAATTTGTAAGCTAACACACATACATCAAAACAGCCTCCGTGTTTGCACAGCTTGTCCTGGACTAAACCTGCAAGAGAACAAGCTCACAGTCCCTACTGGGGATAATGAGGCTGCACCAGCGCCCCTTCCTTTATGGAAATAGATTTGATAGGGGAAGAGGAAAGCGGCTTTTAGAGAGGTGCCAAAGGAACAGGCTAAGGACACAGGAGAGCAGGAGTCTAGAATTCAGATACAGCCTGGGTCAGCAGATAAGGAAAGAATTGAAGCCAATCTGGCTTAACAGGAAGGGAGGGGGAAGCTGTCATCCCACAGGCCACCCCTCAGCAGCTCACTGTCCCCATGAGGTGAAGACACATCTTTTTTTTTTTTAAAGCAAACAGTCCAGATCTTTATGTAAAATCCCCCCTTTTCGAATGACTGCCTTAGAAGACACGTGGCTAGGGGCGCCTGGGTGGCTCAGTCGGTGATGGATCCCACTTCAGCTCAGGTCATGACCTCGCAGTTCACAAGTTCGAGCCCCGAGTCGGGCTCTGTGCTGACAGCTCAGAGCCTGGAGCCTGCTTCGGATTCTGTGTCTCCCTCTCTCTCTGCCCCTCCCCCACTTGTACTCTGGCTCTCTTTCTCTCTCTCTCTCAAAAATAAATTTTAAAAAGTTAAAAAAAAAAGAGGAAGACGTGCAGCCTAAGAAGAATCTCCTCCTTTATGAGCCTCAGTTTGTCCATCAGCAACATGATGATTATAGGAAGCTGAGTCTCCTAGGAATTTTTAGAAGATCCAAAGAAATAAAGTATATAAAAATGCTTTGTAAACTATAAAGTGCTGTGTAAGTGTTAACAATGAAACCCATAAAGAACAAGTTCTCTCCAGTGGTAGTGATGCTATATTTAATAGCTGTGTGTCACACACTTATAGAATCTGCACAACAGCAGGAGGGACCTTTTTAAGATGTAAATCAGATTATTTCCTCCCTGGTTTAAATTCTTAAATGGCTTCCCGTCTCGTACTTATAAAATCAAAGCTGGGCACGATGTGGGTGCTGTCAACCTGTCTGACCTGACTTTCCCCCCATTAGGAGGCTCCAGCCACCACGTGCTTGTTTCTACTCTTCAAACACAACAGGTGCTCTCTCCGCTTAGGGCCTTGGAATTAGGCAGCCATTTGGCTGGACCGTGCTGCCCCTGACCTTCTGCGGGCGGTCTCATGCAGCTGTCAGCTCAACATCACCTTCCGGAAGAGGCACCCCAATCCAGGGGAGTCACCAATAACTCTCGGCAACAGCGCCCTCTTTTGTTCTTTTTTTTTAAAGTTTATTTATTTTCAGAGAGAGTGAGCCCACGCACGCACGCACGCACACCCAAGCAGGGGAGGGGCAGAGAGAGAGAGAGAGAGAGAGAGAGGGAGAGAGAGAATCCCAAGCAGGCTCTGCACTGTCAGTGTGGAGCCCGGTGCTCGACTGGATCCTATGAACCGTGAGATCATGACCTGAGCAGAAATCAAGAGTTGGACACTCAACCAACTGAACCAACCAGGTGCCCCTACATCCTAGTTAGCTATTGACATGGCTCTTCTGACTGATATGGTTCTTGATTTTTATTGGCTTGCTTATTTAGCAACTGTGTCATCCTACTAAAGATCAGCCCCATTAGAAGAGACCCATATAGTCTTATTCACTAGACCCCTGAAACAGGTCTGGTGCATAGTTGGAATAATAAACATCCATCAAAAGAATAATAAAGTCTTTTTTTTTTAATGTTTATTTATTTTTGAGAGAGAGAGAGAGCACAAGCAGGGGAGGGGCAGAGAGAGGGACACAGAATCTGAAACAGACTCCAGGCTCTGAACTGTCAACACAGAGCCTGAGGCAAGGTTCGAACTCACAAACCTTGAGATCCTGACCTGAGTCGAAGTCAGACGCTTAACCGACTGAGCCACCCAGGCACTCCTTAAAAGAAAAAAAGTCTTAAAATTGGTATTATAATAGAAAGTTTGGTAGAAGAAAGCACTTTGGACTGGACCAATGAGGTTTCCTGGGCCCCACTCCAGATACACCAAATCAGAATCTCTATGAATGTGGTTTGGGTATCTGGAGTGTTAATAAACACCTGTGAAGGGTACTTCTGATGCAAGTGACTTCAAAATACACTTTTTGAAAATACTGGATTTCGAGGCCAAAGACCAAATCCTAGATCCCACTCATTTTCCCAAGGTGTTCATGAGGACGCTAAAGCTATAATGGCTGGTAAAGTTCTTTTGCTTTTACCCAAACTTCCAGAAATACAGAGCCAAAGAGCTGTTCTGCCCTGGCCGTCCTTTGGGGGTTTGCAAAGTGTGCATTCATGGATGGAAGCTCCATCCAAAATGGAGGCCTTCCTTTCAGCCTTCAATCCTTCAAGGATTAAAGACAACTGCACTGCTCCCTTCAACATTCTGGCTCTTTAGCCATTCTTAGGCCGTGGCAACCTGGATGGACTTTGGTTTGTCCATGCCATTTTTAGAGGCCAGGTTTTTTATAAATGAATGAAATATGCCACTATTGGTCTGTTTAGCATAGTTACTTGATATGAATATTATTTTAAAATAATAAAAATAACTGTGACTACAGTTCCAAGGTCAACCATTCAGGAATTTGATTATTTTTTCAGCTCACCAAAATGAGGCAGACTTTTGTGAAAAGAATCATCTGCAGAATCTCACAAAAGAATGATATAGAAACTTAAAAGACCATTATATTGATCTATAGTAAAGATAATGGTAATAAAGACTAATGGGTATTGAACCCTGACCCACACCATCTCATTTAATACCCCCTACTCTATAAGTAGAGATCATGATTCTCCCCATTTCATAAATGAGAATTGCCACAGCATTGGTAACTTACCCAAATTGTCATAGTTAGCACTTGGCAAACTTGGTTTTAAGCCCAGGCAGCTGGCTGACCCCAGGGCTGTGTACTTACCCACTGACTACACCATAGGGAAAGCCTATTGTCCTCTGACACCATACCAGTCAGTCTGCACTGGTTCTTTGTTTCCTATGTTTCACCCTGACCAACCAATTCCCCTTCCCACAGACACCTTCTCTTTTTAGATACAACACCATCAACTATGCCACAACCAAATTCCATTTGCTTTTCCACTTTCTCCTCTTGAAAGTCCTTTCGCACGTATCTAATACCTTCCATTAGGTACTGCTCCTGTAACTTAAGTCTTTAGATTTGGGCAGAGGGAGGGTCCCTTATTGATGCCTAGAACCGCTTTTAAGGATCAACTAAAACTCCTAAATAGTTTTCCAGTCTGCTGATAGAAACCTGGGCTTGTATACTTATGCCATTGATTTTTTTTTTTTAATCTAAATACGAAACTTTACATATATCCCTGTGGGATTCCATCTTGTGGTTTCAGACCAATGTCGGAGCTTGTCAAGATTATTTTAAATCTTGATTCTATCATCTGCAGTATTAGCTATTCCTCCCAGCTTTCTGTCATCTGTAGATTTTATTAAATGAAACATCCATTCCTTATGCAAATAATTGATAGAAATGTTGAACTACACAAAGCCAAATACAGGTAGCATGACAGGAGGGATTTTTTTACTTTTAGTAAACTCTGTGCCACTCATGGGGGTTGAATTGATGGCCAGGAGATCAAGAGTCTCATATTCTACTGACTGAACCTGCCAGGTGCCCTTTAGGAGGGATTTTTCGCAAAAGGAATATAATACTGGACTGAGCATGAGGATGCAAATTTAGTCACTAGAATTAACCCCCAGATGCGCTATTGAAAAGAGTGTTGTCCCATTCTTCTGATGTTCTCCAGGCTGCCATATTCAGGCAGATGCACTGTGTCATTATCACCACTTCTGAGGCACCTTTTCATATACTTCCTTACCTTCTATAATTCATTGTCTCAATAGTCAACAAGCATTTATTGATTACTTATTAAGTAAAAGTCACTGAGCCTATATGCTAAGGTTATAGAATTGAGGAAAATAAGTAAACTAATCACCATGGGGATTCTCTGAGGAGAGGTCAGGAAAGGCTTCCTAAGGAGGTGCACCTGGCTTGAAGTGGAAGATCAAGAGTGAATTGGCCACACAAGGAGTTGAAGGTGGAGAAGTGGTCCTGAGCTAGGGTCACAAAGCCCCGAGGCCATGTTAGAAGGCTGGATTTTATTTTAATCACATTAAATGTATTCCTTGTGACTCTTATCTATGAAGTCTTCCCCACCCACCTCAACTTTCTCTAATCCTTGCTGCCTTGAAAATCCTACAGCAGCTGTTCTCCATCCCAGGGGCAGGTTGCCCTTAACCACATACCCATATTTTTACCTCATTAACACGTACATGTATCTTTTGGCCCTCAGTTCATGAAAAAGCATTGAAGACTGAAACTATGGTTTGCGTCCCCACCCTGTTCCCTCATACTATCTCGCACAGTTCTAAGCATCAAGATGGCAGTGTACAGATTCTCGATGAATTGAACAGGGGCAATGGCAATAAACGACAGTAGCAGTGGGAGATAGAGGGGAGAGTGACAACCAGGAAAAATGGCGCACATGGCGAGGAGGCCGGAAGACTGGGAGGGAAGCTCCGCAAGGGCAGGGATCATATTTGTGATGCTCCCTCTTGGTGCCAAGTGACAGCAGTGTGCCCATTTTATCTTTCAATAAACAAATAAAATGTGCTCCAATTTTCTCAAAAGAACTAAGTCATACTTATTATTTATATGTTTAGTCCTATATCCCAAGAACAGAATATGTCTTTGGAGTCCTCTGTTTAGTTCCCTGAGGTGTGAGATGGTGCTAATTTTATGCACAATTTCTTTATACATGTCAATATGTACTTCCAAGGGTATGCCAAGCTCATACACAAACTGGTCTGATTATTATACTTTATCTAACAAGTCAGGATATGTAGACAACAGATGGAAAATAGATTGGAAAGTCAGGTTGATTGAGAATGGCTGGCTCAGCTCTGTGGGAAAATGAGGCACAATCTACTGGTGATGCCTACCAACCACGCATGAAGGATGTGGCAATTGGAAGGCACGAGGGCCTACATACACCTTCCCCGAGAGCTATTGCCTTCAATGTGGATTTCTTAAAGATTTTTGGCACAATCTAAATACTCATCATCATCCTTTACCTTATAAACTGTGTGCATATGACTCCATCCTTTCACTTTCTTATTATAAAATAAAACACATATATTAAAACATATTACTAAACAAAAATATGGAAGATATACATACAGAGTTCAACAATTTGTCCACCCACGTCGAGCAATAGAACGTGATCAGTTTCTTACAAACTGCTCTTTTTTGCCCCCTCCTGCCCACCATTAGCCTGATATTTAAGGATATCACTTCCTTGCTCTCCTTTACGGTCTTGTCACCTAGGCTGTATCCCCAAGCACCAAAGTTTGATTTGGTTTTGTTTCTTTTTCTTTTTGGGATTTTATATAAATTGAATTATATACTATACATTCTTTTGTGTTTGGCATATTTTGATCAATATTATGTTTGTGAGCTTAATCGATTTTGCTGCAGGTAGCTACAGCTCATTCATTTTTCAATGTTGGAGTAAAAGTGTGAATATATGACAATTTTATTTGTCCAATCCACAAGTGACAGACATGTAGATTGTTACCAATTTTTAACTAGTTTACATAATGTGGCTGTGAATTTTCTTACACACATTTCTAGGAGTACGCTTTTCTGTTGGATCCATGCCTAGGGAGTAATTGTTCATAAGGTCATAAGGTACTCTCATGTTCAACGCCAAACTGATTTCCATAGTGGTTGCTTAATGTCACTTCCACCAGCAATGTATGACAATGTCAGGTGCTTCACATTCTGACCAACAGCTCGTTTTGTGGTCTAGTCATTTTAGCCTCTCTCCTATGTGTGTGAGATTTTATTATGGTCTGAATTTTTATCTCCTAATGACTAATAGGCTTCTTTTATATAATTTTTGACCATTTGAATATCTTCTTTTGTGAAATGCCAGTTCAGGACCATGTGCCAGATTCATCGTCTTCCTTTTTAAATTACAGGAGTTAATTTTATCTATTCTAGACATGAGCCTTTGTGAGTTATATCTGTTACAAGCACCTCCTGTTGGTGGCTTCCTTTCCACTCCCCTAGTGGTGTACTCAGAGGAAAAGAAATTCTTAATTTTATGTGATCCTTTATATCAATATTTCTTTTTAAAGCTTGTGCTTTATTTTGTCCACTCTAAGAGACATTTCCTCGTCCTAAGGTTGTAAAGATATGCTATATTATTTTCTAGAGGCTTCATTGTTTTATCTTTCACTTTTAGGGCTACCTGGAATTTACTCATTTGTTTGTTGTTTGGGGATCTACTGTGAAGCAGGGAGTCATTTCATTCTTTCCGAAAGCATAGCCACTGATCCAGCATTGAAAAAGACTCCACTGAAGCAGTGTCTTTGTTTCGAATCCAGCGGCCCTATATGTATGGGTTCCTGGGATTCCTAGTTTATCTTTGTATCCAGGTGGCAATGCCATAGTGATTTCTGTAGTCCTCCCATCCAGTGGAGCAAATCCTCCCGTTATTCCTCTTCATCAAATGTCTTGGTTGTTGTCGGCCATTTGCATTAAAATATGCATTTAGAATAATCTTTTCAAAAGTTCCATTTTAAAAAATTCGCTTGGGATTTTATTTTTTTTAATATAATTTATTGTCAAATTGGCTTCCATACAACACCCAGTGCTCATCCCAACAGGTGCCCTCCTCAATGCCCATCACCCACTTTCCCGTCTCCCCCACCCCCCATCAACCCTCAGTTTGTTCTCAGTTTTTAAGAGTCTCTTATGGTTTGGCTCTCTCCCTCTCTTTTTTTTTTTCCTTCCCCTCCCCCATGGTCTTCTGTTAAGTCTCTCAGGATCCACAAAAGAGTGAAAGCAAACAGTGAAAGTATCTGTCTTTCTCTGCCTGACTTATTTCACTTAGCATAACACTCTCCAGTTCCATCCACGTTGCTGCAGATGGCAGGATTTCATTCTTTCTCATTGCCAAGTAGTATTCCATTGTGTATATAAACCACATCTTCTTTATCCATTCATCAGTTGATAGACATTGAGGCTCTTTCCATAACTTGGCTATTGTTGAAAACGCTGCTATAAACATTGGGGTGCATGTGCCCCTATGCATCAGCATTTTTTGGAGAGAAATAACATATTTCTATATAACAAAAAGGACACATTTTTAAATTTAATTTTATAATTGAAGCTGGTATATAGAAATGCCATTTTTTTTTTTTTGTATATTGATCTTGTATCCAGTGATCTGATAAGCTCACGTATTCCAATAATGCATACATATTTTGGGTTTTACATACCTAATGGTATCATATACAAGTAATAGTTGAGTTCTCCCTTTCTAATCCTCATATGTTTCATTTCTTTTGTTGCCTTGCTATACTAACTGGGATCAGTGCAATAGTGAATGGACTAGACTATTAGTGATAGTAGACATCCTTATATTGTGTCCAGTCTCAAAGGTTTTAATATTTTATCATTAAGTATATTGTTTGCTGTTAGGTTTTGGTAGCTACTCTTTTCTTGATTAAGGAAATTTCTTTGTATTTCTAGCTTGCTAGGGTTTTTTTTTTATCATAAATGGATGTTGAATTTTATCAGATACTTTTTCTGCATGTATTTAGATGATCACATAATTTTTCTCTTTTATTCAGCAAATGCAATGTATTTGTTGAGTTTGAAGTAGCAAACCAACCTTGAATTCCTGGAATAAACCCAAAGTGGTAATGATTTATTATCCTTTTATATATTGCTGAAATTTCTTTGCTAATATTTTGGTTTGAGTTTTTACATCTATGTTTATAACAGAGATTGGCATATAATTTTATTTTATTAAACTGTCCTCATCAAGTTTTGGTATTAAGGTAATGCTGACTCTATAAATCAAATAGAGTAATACTCCCCTTTTTCTATTCTCTGGAAGGGTTTTTTGGGAGATTGGCAATCTTTCTTCTTCAAATGATAGGTGAAATTTGCTAGGAAAGCCATCTCATTCTAGAATTTTCTTTGCAAAAAGGTTTTTTAAGTATGAATTCAATTTCTCTAATAATTATCGAACAATTCACACTTTCTACTTTAATTCATTTTGGTAAGTTGTGTTTTTTAGGGAATTGGTCTATTTCATCCAGACTTTCAAATGCATTAGCATAGTTATTCATACTATCCTTTCATGAAATTTTTTAGTGTGTGTAGTATCTGTAATCATATCCTCTTTTTCATTTGTGACATTGTTTTCTGCATTCCGTTTTTTCCTCAATTCGCTTCATGAGGGATTTATCAACTTTATTAGCCTTTCAAATAACTTTCGGACTTGTGGATCCTTTCTACTCTATGTTTGTTTTCTATATCATTTGTCTGCTCTTGTCTTTATTATTTCCTACTTTTTATTTTATTTGAGTTTAAGTTTCAGCTTTATCTCTACACTATTTCAATAGCTACTCAGCTTATTGATTTTCAGCCTCTCTTCTTTTCTAATATATGCTTTTAAAGCTACAGATTGGGGCACCTGGGTGGCGCAGTCGGTTAAGCGTCCGACTTCAGCCAGGTCACGATCTCGCGGTCCGTGAGTTCGAGCCCCGCGTCGGGCTCTGGTCTGATGGCTCGGAGCCTGGAGCCTGCTTCCGATTCTGTGTCTCCCTCTCTCTCTGCCCCTCCCCCGTTCATGCTCTCTCTCTCTCTGTCTCAGAAATAAATAAATGTTAAAAAAAAAAAAATTTAAAGCTACAGATTTTCCTCTCAGCATGGCTTTCGCTGTATCCCACGAGTCTAGACACATATTTCTCATTAATATTTAGCTTAAATTGCTTTTTTTTTTTTTAATTTTTTAATGTTTATTTTTGAGAGAGAGAGACAGACCGTGAACGGGGGAGACAGAGAGAGGGTGAGACATAGAATCCGAAGCAGGCTTCAGGCTCTGAGCTGTCAGCACAGAGCCCGATGCAGGGCTCAAACTCACAGACTGCGAGATCGTGACCCGAGCCGAAATCGGGCGCTTGACTGACTGAGCCACCCAGGTGTCCCGACTTTTCCATATTTTATGCTTAGGTATGTCTCTAACAAATACATTGGCCATAATAATTTTAAAGTTTGTGTCTCGTAATTCCTATATCTGGAATCTCCATGGGCCTGTTTCTGTTGCCGAGTGGTTTTGTGAGTTTCCATTCTTGCCATCTTGTCTCCTCACATGCCTACGTATTTTCTTTTATTGCATAATACTTACTGTAATTGAGCATTTGTTTATAGAATTAATTTGTGGCCTAGGATGACATTAGCTCGCCCACAGAAGATTTACATTTGTCTCTGCTTTCAAGCCATAATCACTTCGATCCAACTTAAGGATGATTCCGAACTAGTCTCCGTCCCTGCTGGACCTCTCTGTTTCTGGTCCACTCATACTCCCAATTGCCAATCTCTCCCTGCCTGATCCCACCGCTCAGCTACCCTCTCTTGAATTGGCAAAGTCCCCTTGTGGAAGAGTAAGCCCAAATGCTGAGCTTACTTCTTGGGCTTCCCTCACCTCTAGACCCTGCCCAGGTCATTCTTCACTACCTTGTCACTTCTGTAATGGCTTAAAGCAGATATTTTTGTATTTTCATCAGCTCTTCTCATTGTCTTCAGCAAGATGATCAGTCCAAATTACCTTGTCCATCATTACTTGATAGATGTACAAGTCTGTCCCATTTGTTTTGATAAAAACTGGAAGGATATAAGTAATCATAATTTATATTACATAAATATATACATAACATTTACATACATCATAAATTACATATTTTGCTGTTATGCTTTCTTATTATGATTGCTTTCTTATTACAAAAGTTTACATTCCCACTGTCAAAAATTTAGAAAATAGAAACATAAAAAGGAAGAAAATAAAAGCCACTTACAAGTTTACCATTGTGAAATATATTTCCTTCTTCCTATGCATATATACATTTTTAACAAAAATAAGATCACACTATACTTATTTTATATAGAATTTATTCATTTACTGTATCACAACATCTTGATAGCTTTATGGTATTCTAGTATGTATATGCCATAATTCATCTGAATAATTCTCTAAAAGTGTATATCAAATTTTTTCTAATATTCATCACTATAAAACCACTATCACAGACCTTATTCTGTCAAATATTTGAACATTTCATGATTATTTCCTTAGGACAAATTCCTACAGGTTCAAAAGATACAAAGCATTATATATACTGTCAAGTTGACCTCCGGAAAAGCATTATCAATGTATACTTCCAACAACAGTGCTTGAGAGCAATAATGTTCAACTCCTAAAATCAGATCAGAGCTTCTGAGAAATGATTTCCTTATAAACATAGGTGAGATTTGCCATTTTAAAGCAATTTAAAAAGGATTCTAACTGTTCCCTGTCCTGTCTTTTGCTATCATTATGACTTTGATTTCTTTGTTGGTATGTAAAATAAACCACCAGCTTGGGGATTGGAGGGATTTAGAGGCTTAGCATTGGAGGCCAACCCTTTCCACGGGGGTAGGACTGTATGAAAGCTGGTTTACTGAGGATCACCAAGGAGGAAAAACTGACTTCCAGCCCTCCAGTGGCCAAAGTAGGGCTCCTCCTTCTGGTGTATATTCACATACTCTCTATTTTTATTTTTTTCTTAATGTTTATTTATTTTTGAGAGAGAGACAGAGATAGAGTATGAGTGGGGGAGGGGGAGAGAGAGAGAGAGAGAGACACAGAATCCGAAGCAGGCTCCAGGCTCTGAGCTGTCAGCACAGAGCCCGTCATGGGGCTCGAACTCACGAACTGTGAGATCATGACCTGAGCTGAAGTCGGTTGCTTAACCGACTGAGCCACCCAGGAGCCCCTGTCTGCTTTTTAATAAAGAGTATGTGGGGGCGCCTGGGTGGCTCAGTCATTTAAGTGTTTGACTTCAGCTCGGGTCATGATCTCACAGTTCATGAGTTCGAGCCCCGCATCGGGCTCTGTGCTGACAGCTCAGAGCCTGGAGCCTGCTTCAGATTCTGTGTCTCCCTCTCTCTCTCTGCCCCTCCCCAGCTCATGCTCTGTCTCTCTCTGTCTCAAAAATAAATAAAAACATTAAACAAATTTTTTTTTTAAAAAGCAGACAAAATAAATGAGTAAAAAGCTTCTTTTTGGTAATTTGGAAATTAGTATAATACCTAAGCAACATCCTAAAATAGACAAACTTCGGTTTGGACTACCCTGTACTAACAAAGTCCAAACTCCTTAAGAGAGTCTTTTGAGATCTGACCTACCTCTACTGCCTAGGCCTTCTCCTCCCCAAACTCACACTTTAACAGACAGAAATAATGACCCCCTTTCAGTTCCCAGATAGACCCATGCTTTCTCTCTTCTTCCCTATACCATGGATATGGTGTCCTTTGCATGGAATGCCCTTCTACTATTCACTGTCAACTCAACTTATCCTTCAAAATTCAGCTCAGGAGTCAATCACCTCCACCAGGAAATTTCCCATGAGTCCTGCAGCCTGGCATAGGAGTCACTCCTGTCTCTATAGTTAATCTCCATCACTCTTCATGGTACTCCTCTGCTTACTTGTCAGTATCACCCGCTGCATTAAGAACTCATGAGGGGCGCTTGGGTGGCTCCGTCAGTTAAGCGACCGACTCTTCAGTTCAGGTCATGATCTCACAGTCATGAGATTGAGCCCCATGTCAAGCCCCGCACTGGGCTCCATGCTCAACGTGAAGCCTGCTTGGGATTCTGTCTCTCCCTCTCCCTCTCTCTCTCTCTCGCTCTCTCTGCCTTTCCCCCACTCACGTTAGCATGTACTTGCTCTCCCTCTCTCTCTTTCAAAATCAATAAATAAACATAAAAATATTTTTTAGAAAAAGAACTCATGATGTCCAGGACTATGTCTTATTTCACCTGATAGTAGCCTGAGCACTGCCCCTGGGAAAATGCTCATTAAACTCTTCTTCCCCCCAGAGACACTTGTCCATTCATTCCCCCCAAATCCAGGACTTTCATTTTCTTTTGTAAGGAAAATCAACCTAAAAATCTTGTTCCCACTCAAGTAATGGTGGGCTGTAGTTGCATAACATTCTAGAATGATCCACTTGGGAGGGATGTGAGGTAATCCCAAGCCAAGCCCTTTATGTATACGGCAAAGAGACAATTTCAGGAAGCTGAAGTGACTCGCCCAAGGTCATACTGCAGCCTCACAACCAAACTAGAATGAGACTACAGCCTTCTGGCCTCTAGACCAATATGCTTCCCACTGAATTAAGGATCTTAGCAGCAGCCCAGAGGAGAGAGTGCTTAAGTCACAGAAAGGAATCTACTGGTGGGAGTTCAAATGCTATGGCCCCCATACTAGGGAAATAACTGGTATCTCTCATCCTATGCTACATATGCCTGCTCACACTGAGGAAAGGGAAACTGCAATATTAACAAGGAGAAAAAATACTATATGTCACTATTCTATAAAGAAGATTTTTTTCTATGTTCATTCTTGTATATCCTCATTAAGGTGTTGAAACCTAATCTTAGTCTTTGTGAAGACAGAGAAGTAGAAACACTAAGCTACGCCTGCTTTTTACACTAGATGTTGGTATAATCAAAACTGAGTTTCAAAAGTGAGTTACTTTTCTTGGCTTATGTACTGTTGAAGAACTGTCCTATGGAAAACAGCAGATATCTATTTCTGAAATATGTCATGATGTAACCTAGTAAGTTAAAATCAACAACGATATACCTGCCTGCCAACCGTCTTTTATAACCCTAACAATGTTATTTTAGCATTATTACTAAATATGATCAGAAAATAAATGAGTAAGAAATATTGTACTACTAAGGTCCTGGCTTAGCCCGGGGGACAGGAGAGCAGTATGGTAAATAGCGTGGGCTCTGGGGCCAGACTGCCTTGACTTTGGCTCCGTGGCTTCCAGCTAACTTTGAGCAAATTGCGGAGCATCTCTGTGCCTGGGTTTTTTCATCTGGACAGTGGGGATGTCAATACATGTTTCAGTTGGCTGTTTCGAGGATTAAATGAGATAATACTTATAAGTGCTTAGAACAATGCAAGGCACAGGGTGAGGCTTCGAATTAGTTATTATAGTAGGGGCACTATAAATAAACGTAAATTGAAAGTAATCAACAGACCCAACTGGGAGCAGAGGTTAATACGCCCCCAAATGCAAAGCTCCCACTATTGAAATAATTTTGGGAAATAGACTATACCCTCATGGACTCCCTGTAATATTATGCCACATGAGGCCCATGAAAGAAAACTTGATGAAATATAGGCATTAAATGTTATCATGTAACTATCCATAAATTCTGGATTTCCACAAAGCAGTTCTTTCGCATCATAATTAAGGGTTTGAAAGTCAAATGATTTAAGTGCTAGTTTTAATTACCGCTTGGTGAACTTTAGTGTGTTAGAATTGTCACAACTTTCCTTAAGGATTACTCTGAAGCCAGGCAATACAGTGGGAAATTATTAACTCCTACTTTGGTACAGCAATTATCTGCATTACAAGGTTTATGCAATTAGCTGTTTAAGATGTCATTATATTTTGCCATCTGGTACACAGGAGTTTATGCATATGAACAGGCACGTGTTGAAGTGATTTTCACTATATGACTTGTTCTCAACCCAAGTCATCTCTCTAATGAGGGGAAGTTACCGTGCACCGTACATTAGTGGCAGGTGCACACTATCAAGCTTCATTTTCATTGAAGACCTTCATTTTTCCATTTTAAAGTATTCTGCACAAGTGCTGGAAAATTAATTAGTCGTTTGCAATTGAACAACGCCTGCAGACTTGTTCCTTAGCAGTTAGAGGGGGGCACGGCTTCGGTTGGGGAACCCCTCCTGCTCCTCACACGGAAGGTCGCAGGCACCCTTCATTCACATTCGGTGACAGGAGACAGGGAGTGAACCCCTGCAGTAGCCCGCCTCTCGCGAAGAGGGAAAGGGGGCCTCGCCGCAGGGCCTTCTGAGCCATGCGGGGTCAGCAGTTCCCCAAACACACACACACACACACACACACACACACACACACACACACACACACTATCCACCACGGAGGGAACGCGACAGGGAAGAGGGCGCTGCGTTGTGTCCCCGAGATGGCAGCTCCCCCCGGGGAAACGGCGTCCCGGCGCAGCCTCCTGCGGCCGCTCTCCCAGAGCGCGGGTCCCCGACCGAAGCGCATTAAAAGGGCGCCCTCTGGTGTCCGCTAGCAGCCGCCGGGTAACAGGAGGCGCGCTTAGGGGCCGGATAAACTTTTCACCCCGTTCACAAACGGAAAGCCCAACTCGAGAAAGCGTCTTGCAACTCCGCCGACGTTCTGTGCGCGCACCGCGCAGCTGAAGGAGGCTGGGGTGGAGATAGGAATAGGTCCCCTCCCCGGGCACCCCGGCAGCGTCCCCGGACGAGCGCGCTGCCCAGGCCGGGGTGCTGGGCTCCCCCGGCCGTGCCTTCCGCGGGGCCAGCGCGGAGGACGAGAGGGGACCCTGGTCTCCGGAGGCGGGAAAGAGACAAACCCCGCATCTGGACGGCAGCGGATGCGGGCGGCCCGGCTCAGCCCCGCACCTGCCCCTCCGCGGGCCGCTGGGGAGCTCCCGCGAGTAGGGGGGCTGCGATGGCGGGAGAGGAGTGGAGGCGGTTCTCAGCCTCTCCTTGCCTGGTGCCTGCCGTCGAGACTTTGTTGGAATCGTCCAGGGCCGAGCCCCACCCCCCCCTCCCCCGGAGAAGGCTTGCGAACCCCGCGAGGCCACCTGAGCGGAGCCGGCCGCGCTGCCATTGAAATGCCTCACTGACAACAGAGCTAGGCCCGCTGTTTCCCTTGGGACAGTTGGGGGTCGCAGTCGCAAGTAGTGTGGCTCTCGGGTTCCCTGAAAAACGTTCTCTCCCCGCCGCCCCCCCCCCCCGGTTGCCCCCCCCCCCCCGTTACCCCCTCCCCCCCCCCCCCCCCCCAACCCCGGCAACACACACCCACAGCACGCACGTGTTTCCTCTTTCCCAGTCGGTGTACCAGTAAGAGAGCGTAGGTTCAGCCCCAGCGGTTGTGGAGGGAAAGAACCTTCTGACCACAGGGAAGTGTGGGTTTCTTAGAGCTGAGGCAAGAAGCTAGCCTCCTTAAACCTTTTATTTGGGGCCTGAGGGGGACAGCCTGGGGACGGAGGGAGGAGTAGCTGGCTGAACCTACCCCTTTTGTCATATTTCTGCACCAGCCTTTGTGGTGGGGGATAGGAGAGAGCAAGAAGTAAGGGCAGGTTGGATGTCTTACAAGCAACCAGCCAATATTTCTAGATAGACAACAACGTGTAAAGCACTGACCCAGGCACGGGCAGCTGTTGAGAATGAAAATAGGGATTTGCACGCTGGTTAGAGAGGGCAAACTTCAGAAAAGGAATAAATTGGTTTGATTAAATATTCAAATGGTGCCGCCAGGCTGGATGTACCAATAAAGGGTGAGTACAACTAGACTTGGCTCTTGGAGTCTCAGAATTTCTGTACCTGGGTGTCCCTGCAAGTGACTTGGAGATTAGAGGTTGTTCTGTGTAGGCTCAGACTCAATAATTAAGACTCAAACTCAAACACACAGGAAAAGAGCCAATCATTCCTATTGGAAGATAAAGTTGGACTAGCGAACTGAGGCCAGATTGAGAAGGCTGAGGGGCTGGACATTGAGTGAATAAAGCAGGAAAACATGTGTTTTGGGGACAGACTGGACTAGGTCTAAGTCTCATCTATACCTCTTACCATACATAATTATGGGTCTCTGTTCCCATCTGTGAAATGGGAGCATTGTGCTGCAATGTTAGGGAAGATTATATGGGTCAAATACGACAATGTCTTCAGCCTGAAAACATTCCGTGTTAATATAACCCCTTCTTCTCTTTCAAATATTTCAGAATTGCTCCCATGATCTTTAAGCTCCTTCAGGACATCTTTAAGGGTTCTTCAAATAAACATGTGGCTGTGCCCCTTTTGTTTAAATGCAGTCAGCTCTGTTGTCTCCAGGCACTCAGGAGTCCACGCTATACTACTATCTTTTGTAGCATCAAAATTCTTTGGAAATACTTCTTTTTACTACAGGATTCTAGTAATTGACTTTCTGAGCAACTATCTCATCAGACTGGGCCATCTAATGCCAATAATATGTAACATCAGTTTATTAGACTCTCACCAATGGCTTTGGCAGAAAATTCAATTCCCCATGATCAGGAACAGCAGTTCAGCATCTCAAACAAACCCCTACACCTGTCTGTTGTAAAAAGCCATTCCATTTTATTAAGTATATTCGTTCTCAGAGCTGACCTGCAATTGACTTGGGGAGATACCCACAGTCAAAAGTTCTAAGACTGGGACTGGGGAAGGTCAACACTAATGAATTTCAAACTGGCTTATAGATTGAATCCGCCCTTTCATTACTAAAAAGAGCCCTGGATTGCTCACTGTTGGAGAAGGATACCAAAAAGAAGTAGCTAATATCTCCAAGATATAGATATACACCCATACACACACTTACAATGACTGATAGGTGTTTCCATGACATAGAAGCACAGTTCTACATTAGAGAATAAAATAGTGTCTCAAGTGCAAAGCTGTCTCTTATAAATGTATATATGGGTGACTATGTGAGGTGAGGCCATAGTTATAGCTCCCACCTTTCCTGAAGTCCTTTCTCCATTCATTCATTTATATAACCATACCTAAAGATGACGAAATGAGTAACATTAAAATTCTAGTCTGAAGGTAGTAATTTCAGAAGGAAATATTTCAGCTTGACATTTGAGCTAGGATATACATCACTATTACAACAGCACTAAGGCATGGCTCCAGGGAATGGAAGAGAGGAGAAGCTTCTACTCTAAAGCTTAGAATATAAACTCTGTTATGTCTCTGTTAGCATCTAGAACATTTGGAACATGTCAAATACATTCCACAAATATGTATTGGTTTCAACATGTTTTCCTTCTTAACTAATTACCAACTGGTTCCCCAAAACCGACAATCCAAAGCCATCTGACCTTAAATTTGATACCTTTATGGTGTTAGTTACCCAGTTGGGTTTTCCTGCTAAAGAATCTCCTGTGGCATTTGTTTCAAAATGAAAATCTGTTATATCATTAGAAACAATGTATAGAAGCTGAAGGTGAAAGGCAGTTGAAGTCTGAGGTCTTGGCAATGCATTGGCAAGCAGAAGCATCATGGCAGGGCCCAGTAGGACAAAGAAGAAAGTGGAATGCACGAATTTACACACAATGCCCCAAGCCAAAGCATTTTATCATTTAACTCTCAGGCCTTGTGTATGTTTAGTTATTCTCAGATGTGAAAGGCAGTTGTCCTGGGGAGGAATGGTGGTTTGATTTGGTACTTAGGTAGGGAAGAAGAAACGGAACCAATGAGTAATTGCTACACAATGGAAAAACAAAAGCAATGAAAGGAGTGTAACTCTCCTCCCTGAACAGTCCAGTCCTTTCACCGTAAAATGTTGCTATTACATGGACACGAACCAGCAGAAATATTTAATGTGCAAAGATACTTACTAAATAATTTTTATAACCGAATCACCAAAGCACTATCTGCCAAGGTCAAATACCAGGATTTGGCAACAGCCATGCTGTACCAACCTTCTCCGTGTAATGGTATTTGTTATAGTGATATTTGATTGATTCGGTCATATTTCTTTCTTTAATGTTATTCATATTTATAAAAGTGTAAGTCAGTTCATTCTTTGGCTTCTCCCTTCGCTCCCCTGCCCCCTTCTTCCACCATCAGTATTTCCCTGGGAAACATTGTCACACTCCACCATTACTAAGGCTATTAGCACCATCGTTTACTATTTACTATACCTCCAACACAGGAAGAACACCAAGGTGTCCCCTTCTCCTGCCAGACCTTTCTAGATAACTTTTTAAAGTGTGCTAACACTAGTTGGGACCATCCTAAGTCATGGTGCATCAGAAGGCATCTAGATGTGTAGTCAGAAGATCTGGGCTCTCCATGACCCGGCTGCACCTCTTGGCTGTGGGATGTTAACGGATTCCCCTGAAGTCTCTGAACCAATATTTCCTCTTCTGCGATGAGAGAACTTGAACTCTTACTTCACAGAGGCATTATGAGAGTTACAGGAGACCTCACATGTACAATTATTTAATATAGTAACCAAGCACATAGGATGTGCTTAACGAACTGATGTTAAGGGTAGATTCTGAAATATCTGGGACAGGAATTTTTTTTAAGTACTCTCTATGCCCAACGTGGGTCTTGATCTCATGACCCTGAGATCAAGAGTCACATACTCTATTGACTGAGCCAGCCAGAGGACCTTGGAATGGGAATTTTTTTAAGTAGAGGAAAAAAAAAAAAAAGGTGAACCAATTATACCTTGCAACCTGATGTCTTTATTTCTTCATCTTTAAAATGGGGTAAGGCAGGGGCGCCTGGGTGGCGCAGTCAGTTAAGCGTCCGACTTCAGCCAGGTCACGATCTCGCGGTCGGTGAGTTCGAGCCCCGCGTCGGGCTCTGGGCTGATGGCTCAGAGCCTGGAGCCTGTTTCCGATTCTGTGTCTCCCTCTCTCTCTGCCCCTCCCCCGTTCATGCTCTGTCTCTCTCTGTCCCCAAAATAAATAAACGTTGAAAAAAAATTTAAATAAATAAATAAATAAATAAATAAATAAATAAAATGGGGTAAGGCATACCTTAGAAGGTGGTAGCAAAATTTTTAATTAAATGAGGTACTAGTATGTGGTAACAGTAAGTGATCCACAAATAGTTTATTATTTGTCTGTGGGAAGGGGATTAGCTAGAGAGTAGTTGTTAAAACCTCCACTAACCCATCCTTCTATCCTAATCAGACACTCAAGCCTCTTCGGTTCCCTTTATCTTCTTCTAAGGCCCTAATCTTCGAGAAACAGCACGCAGCTAGCCAAAGTCTTGTATGTTCGATTTCTTAGGATAAAAAACCGTTTTTCATATTAGAAATAGTTGAAAACTCCCTACAAGTCACCTACGTTATCTCATTTCATTTTCACAAGGACCCCGCCAGACACAGGTCCTCCACCCCCCTTCTGAAGGTAGAGCGTTTCTATGAAAATTTTTGTAGACCGAAATGGTGTAAAACAGAGACAATTATTATTATATTCTATGTGAAAAAAATTTTAGTGCTCCCAAACCCAAAAAAATAAACTCTCCTAGACTGTTCTGATACCTTACCACACATCTTGTTAAAAGGACTCACAAAATAAGCACAGAGGCTCACAGAGAATTCAAAGGTTTACGGGTTGGATGCTGAGATGCTGACTGTAGCTCCCGGGGCAGGAGCTTGGGGGCGCCACTCTAACTGCTCAGGGGACTCGCTGCGTGGCTGAGGGCTGGCCATAACACAAAAACGCTGATGGCTAGTTTTGCAAGAGTCCTCTTCCATTTCTTTCTGCTTTCGAAAACAGGTACCAAGGTGGGTCTTTGGTGAAAGTGAAGTGGCTGGCTCACACTTCCAAAAGCGAGGGATAAACTGTACCACTGCTCCCCTTTTAAAGGATGAGGAAACCGAGACTCAGAAAAATTAGGCAGCTTGTCCAAGGCCACACAGCCACAAAGAAACACGCTGCACTCACTCCCTGAGACTAGCCTGGAGGAGAAACTTCTTCGGTATAGTAACCCAATTCCTGTATTTACCCCCCCCCCCCCCAATTCCCCGCTCCCCAGGGCCCTCGGGACGCTTGCTGCTGCCCACAGACCCGTAACTAGAGGGCAGAACTCGGACGCTGGAGCTCAGAGGCGGCTCTGCACCAACCAGGCCCTGCTTGGAGGGGCCGCAGCACTTGGCCCGCGCTCCCATCTCCCTCCTGCTACCTGGAGCTCGCCTGTAGGTGGCGCCCTGATTCGCTCAGGGGAACTTGGAGAACGTGGACACGGGTCACCAGCTGCCTCCCCTAAAGGCCAATTAAAATAGTCTCTTGGCGAGCTCTGCAAAGGAACCTTGGCAATGTGGCCGTGCCCCCCTGCCCGGTCTGTCTTCCACCTCTCCGCCCTCCCCCACTCGGGGCTGGCGCGCCGGGCGAGCAGTTAGCCTGAGCTTCCTCCGAGGTAGGGTTCAGGCGCCGATCTCCAAGCGCTCTAGGCCGAGCCAGCCGCCCCTGGTTTTTGTGCTTGGATCCCCGGGCCTTGAGCCTGCCCCCTCCGCTCCCTCCCCGCACCCCCTTTTGCCGGCAGCTGGAGCGGGGGTGGAGGGTGGGGGAGAGTGTGACCCCGTGAGTGCTGGGCGGGGCAGCTTTAAAAAACTTCTGAAAGGCCTCGTTCAAAGCCTCCGAGAACAGAACTTGGGCCGGAAGGCGGTTTCCAAGGAGGGGCCTAAAAGGGGGCGGGGGTGCACCTGCAGGGCCAAGAGCTCCCCAGCCTGGGAAGGGGGGTTCGGTGGCCCGCGGGACCTGAAGCCCCCGCCCTGCACTCGCCGCCTGGCCTCGGCCTCCTCTTCCCTAAAGCCCTGGCCCCATGGTGGGGGGGGGGGGGGGGGGGGGGGGGGCGCCTGTTAGTCCCTCCAGGGACCCTTCGCTTTCATCTTCCCTACGGGAAGGCAGGGCGGCGGGGTGGGGGGCTGCTCTGGCCCGCGATCTCCGCAGGGTCTTCCTTCCCTCCAGCCCCTCCCTAGGAAACTAAGATTTCGCAGCAAAATTGAATTCCCGGATTTTAATTACAATCCACTCCGGTGGGAGACAGCTGAGCAATTGGGCATCACGATGGAGGGAACGTTCCCATTTTACATCCCACCCCCCCCCTCCATAAAATCACTGGGGAGGGCGAGAAGGAAAGCCTAGGAGTGGCCCGCGCTGGGTGGGGGGAGGCGGGAAGGGGGTGGCCAGGGACGGCGGATGGGATAGTGGCCCCGGCGGCGTCTGGAGCCGCTGCTGTCGCTCTGCGCGCTGGTTGTGCCATCTGGGGGCACTTGAGGAGGGGCCGCCGGACCGCCGCTGGCCGGGGCCTCTCTACCGCAGACAGGGAGCGGACGCCGTCCCTCGTGAGGCCAAGAGAGAGGGACCAAGGGGATTTTCATTAGTACCGCATTATAAGGATCATCATCCTGCAAAGTCCTTCCTATAGAGGCTCTTGAATGACTTAGGTAAATGATTTGCTCCATTTGTAGTTTCTGAAGAAGATATTCTCAGAACTTTTGAAACTGAGCGCTTTAGCGAGGGAGCAAGTACGTGGAGGCTCCTCTCGGAGGGTCTCACTACCCGCAGAGTCGTCTGGGGACAATTGCTGAGTGGGTTAGTGAGGACACCGGGGGAAGAGGTACAAGGGGGATCGCGTGGAGCTGCACGATTTAGTAAGAAGAATCGCTAAAAAATAATCTGCATAAAGTTTATTCTTTCGCTTGGGGTCCTCTTCCTTGATCTGAGGAAATAAAATACATGAGAACTGGGCGGTGGTGGTGTTTTCCAATTAAGACTTATTACACTTTCTCAAAGAACTTGAAAGAGTTAGTTTGGTGAATTTTAAGAACAATAGTGGCTGTCATTACAGGCAGCAAAGATGTAGCGAACTGAGCGGTGGATTCCGAAGAGTTTGGTTGCAACATTAACTCTCAAATTTAGTGTCTACTTCATTTAAAAAGGGGGTGGGGGGTTAGGAAACCCTTTAGGGAAGGAAAAAAGACCGAAGGAAAAATAGAGCCATGGAAACAAAAAGAGGGAGGCGAGATTAACTGTAAGAGTCTGGTCTTCATTGAGTCCCCAGTCGGCCTCCTAATGCACCACACATTTCTGTAGCGTTAACTTTATCCGGAATATTGGTGGGCCTGGTCTCTAAGCGCTTCCTAAGAAAGGACAGACTTAAAATGTTTTCCCTTTTGTGAAGGTCTAGCACTTGCTACATTAAGCAGCCCTGACGGAAAAAGGGGTACTCCCGCTCTCCTGGGCTGCTTTAAAATCTGCAGGTGTGTGTAACATCCCTCACGCCCAGCATCCCCGGCGCTGGAGGCGGGACCCGCCGGTGGACAGAAACAGGTGACCCGTATGCAGTGCGCCCCCGAGTACTCTGCTCTGACATTTTAGCAGGCAAGGACTGGTGTGTTGAAACTATCCTCCTGATGTTAGCAAAGCTAAGAGATCGGGTTTCCTACAAACTTGGCCACTCTACCCCCAGCACTCTGGGTATACAGGATGAAAGCAACATTTTTATCCCTTAAGACTAAAATGTAACCTTTAAAACACTCCCAGTACAGGGTTGGAAGCATGTCAAGGGCTCAAAGGCAAGCTTGTGCTGCACACAGGGCAAGTGCAACTTATCATGGTAAACAGTAAGAAACTTTGTAAAAGTTAGAATGGCCACTCAAAGAGATAGTTTGAGAACATGCTGCAAAATAGCCTGGTAACCACCAGACGACCAAAAATACCTGGGGGATGCATGTGTGTTCCCAAAGGCGGGGTAGTTGAGACTTGGTGCACTGGTTTGGGATGTGTTAAAGTTTATGGAAAGCAGTCCTTCCTTATCCGTACCCTCATGAACCCAGAAGGTTATACTTTCTGAGCAAAAGACTCAGTAATTTTCCCTTCAGAGTTATGGGATCCAGAACCTTTATAAGCTCAGAGAAATCACAAAACTTACACACTCCGCGATTTTTCTCTTGAGTTCATTATACAAAATACCAAAACCTTCAGATCAAAATAATTAAATGATTTGTCTTAGAGAGAAACTCCAGCAAAAGTTTCTGGAGATGAAAGCTGTGTTAGGCCCATTCCTCAGCAGTAGGGTGAGGGGTCAGACAACAAACTGGCACAAACACAGGATTTCACCCGCATTGGCACCCACATCCCCATCCTGGGTCCACACTCTGCCAGCTAAAGAACAAAAACTTATGCACTTCAAGTGTGTGAGGAGCAAGGCTTTTCATACACACACACACACACACACACACACACACACACACACACACACAAGCAGGGTCCGAGCACACACCCACAAAACACAAAAGGGGGGACTTAACTTCGGCCATTGAGGGGAAAGGCTACCGGAAAAGAAGTCTGGGGACTTCCAGCCAACACTGAAAACAGCCTTGGAGGTCTACAACCTGTCTGCTCCAGAGGCAGTCGGTACATTCCAGCAGCCCCCACAGCCCCACAATTATCAGTGCTGTGGTTCAAAAGTTGGAAACTGCGGTTTTTAATTGGGGCTCCTTCTCCCCCCTTCCTCTTCAGCGGCTCCTCTCTATAAGCGGATTTGCTTTTCCATGCATCGCTGGCAAGTCGCTTTTAGGAAATCTTGCCTCTGCAAAAACCTTTTAAACGTGGTAATATATTGCAGTCTTATTAAGTCCCCTCCAGAAGTGTGTGAAAAGGGCTCTGTTTTTCTGAAAGATTCAGGAACTCGACTATCTGACCAAAGACTCAGACTGGCCTAAGGAAGGTTTGGATTGACTCCACTCTACACTCACGTGAAAGCAGCGCACTTTGTTTTTGGTTTTGTTGTTTGGTCTGGCTTGTTCTGTAACACCTAGGAGATTTTTAAATCACACAATGCTCCCCCCAAAGGAAAAAAGCATTGAACTTGTTCCCTTCATTACAAGACATCCTAGAAGTCTGTCTGAGAGAAGGGGCTGCTGAGTAGGTGGGACCACGAATTAATGTGGAGACCTAGGTCGTCTGGGCCAAGTTCCCGGGGCAAGAAGACACGGAGGGGAGGGCACAAAAGTTTCTCACAGGTTGCCATTAAAAAGGGGGACCAGTGCAAAGAGCCCCTTCTAAAGTTCAGTTGTGCTGAGCATCCGAACATCCTTATGGGACAGCCATCCGGGAGCCCCGCGGATTTCAGCTTCCACCGCGAAAGTAAGGGTCGGTTCCACCGCGTCGCTCCCTCCTTCCCCTAGGGATGCGCCAGGCGGGCTGCCGAGAAGGGGGCGCGCCGAGGGGTCAGCTCCGGGGCCAGAGGGCGGCGCCCGGCCGCTGCGCACCGCGGCCTCCTCTGGCGGCCTCACGGTCATGACCTTGCCGGGCTGCTCCCCACCTCCTGCTTATTCGGTCCACCTGCCGTCGCCCCAACCCCCCTCCAGGCCTGGAGTGGAGGATCCCCGTCGTCCTGGTTGGTGGTGATGGAGGGTAGATTTAATTTATTTGCTCTCAGTTTCCCCAGTACCTCTGAAACTGGCCAAGTCCGCGGTCCACTAGGGACTATGATCAGTGAAGTCGTCTCCCGGACGCCGGACGTCTTGGAAAGCTCTGCGCGGCCAGACGCCCACAGCTTCTGGATGCTAAGTTGCTGCGGGCAGGGAGGAAAGAAACTCGCCAGATTTCTCATCTTTGGCTCCCGAAATTTTTGGAAATATAGGTACCTTGGGCTTCCTCTCTGGCACCTTACAGAGTCTCTTTAGAATGGTGTGCGCCTGTGATAATAATGGGGAGGGGGGAGTCTTCACCAGCTAAAGTCTCATTCCGCGTCCACAAAGGGAAGGAAGAGGGCAAGAAGGTGGAGTAGAAGGCAGCGCACCGTCTTTTATTGATTTATTTATTTAGGATATTGTGTTCATCTAACTGACCAAGTGTATCTGGAGCGCTCACGCTAGCGCTTAGAACGAATCAACTTTTCTCTCGCCGCTCTCAGCAACAGTCGCTGACGCTTTCTGTCCAAAGTTGAACTTAAAACCCATGCGCCTGCCGCCCTCTAAACTTGGTGTCGGATGCCACTCCGGACGTCCCAGGCCTGCCAGCCTGGTCTCTTCGCCGGCCCCTGGTAGAACAGTTAGTGCACCTGGGCTTCAGGTGCCACTGGAGGAAAGAAGGGGGACACGACTTTCCAACAAGCAGGGAACTAACTAGGCCTGCCAGCGCCTATCTTGTTCTGGAAAAACACCTAATCTCCACTTCCTCTATAAAGCTTAACTGCAGCTCGCCTCCAATCCCAAATTGCAAACACTAGTGGAATTGCTCCCTTAAGCATTCCTTGCCTGTGACCCTTCCTAAAGCCCTGTTCAAGTCTGGACTCTGGGAGTCATTAAGAGAGGAGAGAAATTCAGGATGCCGCTTTTCCCCTTTAAACTAATAATGATACAAAGGGAGCACGCCAGAGATTTGGGGTTGTTTTGACTTCATAATTCAATGACAGCGGCTAGGCCTAAGGTAACAAGTTGTGTACCAAAGAATACCACAACAGAAACAGTCAGGAACTGATGCCTTGGAAACTTCTCTCCAAAGGGGGAAGGAAAAGAAAAAAACAAAAAAACAAAACTTGGCTTCTTCCCACCTGGATAGTCAAAACACACATCAATAAGTACACACTCAACATATAGAGCCAATATTACATATTTACATTGAGCTGGTCAAGTGGAGAATTCTTCAGTTTCATAACTACTGTATGCATGGGAATGGAGTTTTAGTAGGGAATGTTCTGGCCTATTCTTAATAATAATAAAGACTGCTGAGCTCCTTGCTTTAAGCTGACATAAAAGCCAGATAAAATAAAGTGCTTAGAGGCCTTAGTTGAAATCCAGGAGCAGCTCAAAGATTCTTCTATTATATCTGACCTTGCTTTCCTTGTGTTTACATTGGAGTAATAATAACCTGTAACATTTATTGAGCTGTTTGTTACATGTGCCATGCTCTGTTCCAAGCACTTTAATATAACTCATTTAATCCTGACGACAGCCCTATGAATTAGTTGTCATTATAATCCCCCTTATATAAATGTGGGAAACTGAGGCACAACTAAAGCAAATAATTTGTCTATGATTACTCAGCTAGTGCATGTCGAAACTAGCTAGTGGTATGGCTCTAGCACTCACACTCTTGACCGCTCACCTCAGAGAAAAGGGGGAGGGGGGTGTCAAACAGTGGCCCCTGCCTGTGACCCTGCTTGGAGCTGTTTTCTGAAAAAGTAGATAGGGAGTAATTAATCCTATTAATCCGGTCAATCTAGACAGCCGATCTGGCACAGAAGAACTCTTACCCACTAAAAAGTTAATATTCTCTGAATTACCCAAGGGATTTAATGCATTTCATATACAGGCTACAAATAAACAAGAATATTGAATATTGTTCCAGTCTCAAAATCCTTTTGGCTGACCCTCCCTCCCCAATATAATTACAAGATTACATTGTCATTCTCAAAGAGCACTCATTATACGCTATATATACTTCAGAGCTGGGACAATAGTAGCTCTTAATATAGACACAATCTTTATTGTTAAGGACTCAGGCAAACTGGACTCCTCACTTTCATTACCTCCAGTGTCCACAGATGCCACCTGAAGAATGTGACCTCTTTTTGTCTCTACATCAAAACCTCTTCCACCCCATCATCACTGCATCTTAGATAGAATCATGGAGCGTCTGTGAAACACACACACACACACACACACACACACACACACACACACACACACACA
>NW_024412388.1:50270556-50289696 GCF_014898765.1 Herpailurus yagouaroundi
ACACACACACACACACACACACACACACACACACACACACACACACAGAAAGCCTATCATTTACCGCCTGAGATTTTATCAGCAAGAAAAGGGGGCAAAAAATGGGGCCATAGGAAAAGAGACCTGCCCGAACATCACACACCATTGTGTCTTGGAACCCAGGACTCGTCACTCCCAGCTTGGTCCCATTCTCCCAAACCAAACTGACCCTTAGAGCTCATAAAGGTATTTCGATCGAGAGCACACTCTAAAAAAGAAAAAAAGGTTTTAACAACCCTTTTTTGACCCGAGATATATAAAGAAGGGGCTGTCTTACGCCTTTCTTCCTTTCAGATGTGTTCCTGGAACGTCTTCACCAGATGTTTACCCAAGAAATTACAGTCGCTGAGTCTTCGACATGTGCGTGCATTTTAAAAGCAGTATTTTAGATCTGAACCTAGTTAATGATTTTCTTTGCTTTCTTTTATATATTAAAAAAAAAAAAAGAGGATTTTAGTTTTGCCTGCAAGTGATCCGACTCTTTACAGAGTCTGCGTTAACGTCACTCACTTTCACTCTGGGACGTGCTAGTCTCACAGTCTAGTTTTGTTCAGACTTTATTTTGCTCCAAGCTGCATTACAAGCCACTTGTCCACGCTGCAAAAGGTGGGGGTAGGGGGTCGGGGTGACAGGCCCTTTTGCTCTTTCCCTCCCCGCGTACGCTCGCTCGAAGCAGCCCGGAATCCTTCCCCTCGGCTCTGCGCGCGCGCGCACACACACACACACACGCGCGCACACACACGTGTGCCATGCATGTGTGGGGCCTACGGGTCTGTGTATCCGCGCGTTTGTGATTTAAAGTGACAGACCACGAGCTGGACTGGAGCAGTGAATTATTTTGCGTGATAAATCAACTTGATTGTCTCCACACTGTACTTCCATTATTCACCCGAGCGCTCGGTGGTTACGGCGGACGTGCACTGCGGCAAAAATGTCCTCGGAGCCGCTAATTTTGTGGCCACTGCGGCGGCTGCGGCGGCGGCGCGGGGGCGCGAGCACGGATTGATTTTTCAAGATCACGTCTCCTTCAGTGCAACTCGCCAAATCGAATCGAGTTGACTGCAGAAGCCTCACTGGATGCCTGTGGATTGGGTTTTGTACCTGAGATTTTTTTTAATACTTTTTTCTCTGGAGGGAGGAGCCGAGCTGTTGGTGCAGGAAGGGGGATATATACCTTTTCTGTTTTATTTTCCTTTTACGCTCTTTTTAAAAAAAAGAAAGAAAATGAAAATGGCTACCACCGCTTCCTGAGCACTGGGGAGACCAGACCTTTGCAGATTGGGAGATGATGCTTTAAATCCTCTCCCCCCCCCCCCCCGTTCCTCCCCCCTCCCTTCCTCAACCCCATCCGCCTCCTGTCAGCTCTGCGACAGCAAGGGGAAAAAATGGTCCTAGGCTCTTGTGCGGGTCATTTGTCCTCAGTCTCGCTTTTTTCTTGGACAACTAGTTACCAATTTTTTTTTCCTTTTTACAACCTGATCCTTTTTATCTGGACTCAAGTTGTTAATAAAAATGTGTCCAGAATATGTTTGATTTGTCTTCTGTTTAAACACCAAGCGATGCAGCGGTTGAACAGCAGCGCGGGTTGGCAGTGGGGACAGTCTCCTTACCAGATCTGTAGATCACCTGGGGGAGACACAACCCAGCGATCACAGACAACTTGTTGGTTTTTTTTTTTTTTTTTTTTTTGAGGGATACAGTAATTAACAGATTGATTACCAGATGTGTATTGATGCCTGCGAGTTTTACAAAAGCACATCCAGAACTTCACTTCCACGAATTCATTTTTGTGTAGTTCTCTATCGCCGGGCTTGTGGGTCAGACCAGACTGATAATTTGCATTTAAAATAGGGGATTCCGAAGACTTAGGAGACAGCTTTGGCGTCTCACTTTGTTTGCAGGATAAAACCTGAGTGTTTTTCCAGAGGGTGGGAAACCTTTTCCGTGTGTAAAAAGGTGGCACTGAGATATTTAGCCTAGATTTCTACTCCTGAAGCAGCCTACAACGCTGTAGTGGTATTTGCCAAAGTGGGAAGATAATTGCAATGTCGATGCCTGAGTAATGACACAGTGTTGCATAATAATAATTTAAGGAACTGTGTCTTTGTTTATGGTGATGTAACTTTCCCAAAGTTTGTTTGTAACTTTAAGGGGTTTAAGTGCAGAGAGGATTGCAAATGAGTAGCTTGCCCCTGCAGAAAGTGAGGGTGATTCAGCCCTCCGGGTGGGGGTTCTGCAATTCCTATCTCTGTCTGCAATCCCAACCTGTGGGTACCAGGGGTGTGCTGGAAAAGAGGCCCATTTTCCTTGGAGAGATTGAGAAAGGAGAGGCCAAGCCAATGACTTGACTTTACCTGGTAAAGGCTGCCTGGATTGTCTATGATACGAGGGAATACTCCTGTTCAAGGCAAATTAAAAAGCCAGATGCAGCAGGGCCGTGAAAAATCGAGCTCAGTTAAATGTGAACATATAACATAGTTGAAACACAGCTTTTTAATGAGCGTGTCTCGAGTAGTAAAAATGAGGCGCAAATGAATTCAAAACCAACCACCCCATGTGCTCCGACATTTAAAACACACCAACTTGGTCGTGTGTTTGGGCTGGTGTTTCACAGCCCACGATGTGTACACAGTGCACAATTTCCACATTATAATGACTTGGAGATAGACGAGCAGTTTAATTCAGTCATTAGACAAACGAAAGCATGTTAACGTCTAAGCCCCACAGAGCAGCGGCCTACCAACTCGGAGGAAAGCCACACTTTCGATGGCAGCAACACCTCCACTGTCTGTTTTCCTTAAAGACCCAGATTCCAGGGCCTCACAGTTGGGCATAAATCTGATGTATAACTATAAAAGTGATACACCAAAATGTATGAATTCCCATGTAAACCTAGTAAAACTAACAAAAAAGACTCTGTTGGCTATTAGGCAGGGCTCTAAACTTGGAAACGCTCTCCCCCA
This sequence comes from Herpailurus yagouaroundi, assembly GCF_014898765.1. Taxonomy (NCBI): domain Eukaryota; kingdom Metazoa; phylum Chordata; class Mammalia; order Carnivora; family Felidae; genus Herpailurus; species Herpailurus yagouaroundi. The sequence continues at coordinate 50,273,559 of NW_024412388.1, forward strand.
ATCTTTATCTGAATGAATATTTTTTGTAGTATTTTCTACATAACTATGGTTTGTCCCTTAGAGAGACCCTATTCAGGCAAGAGAGTCTGCTTTTAAAACTTTTGTGGTATCAAAGTTCTCCTCCCCACCCCCCCCAGGGGAAAAATTGCAAACTAAGCTTTCTTATTATAGGAAATTTTAGTAAAAATTGTTCCTGTGCTGGTGCTTCAGAACTAAAGTGAGCAGGCATTTCACTTGATGATACTCATACATATCTGAATATTATAAACGTTAATTATGGTGATTTCTTAGTGGATCGTGCTTTTATTTGAAAGTAACATAAAATATGGTAGTAAAAAACTTCAGATTTCCTCATATTGGAATTGCTCTATCAGTGAAGTGTTTTTTTTTTTAATTTCAATTGAGGATTATTACGTTAAACTTTCATACCATAACCTGTGAAAAATGGAGAGGGTTTTTTGGGGGGAGGGTACTACAAAGTTAATCCAATTATTTTATCTACAGTCCATAGAAGTCTATCATTACTGCACCTAGCATACTCTTTAAGACAAATAGTAACATTATACATTAAAAAAAAAATTAAAGCACAAGACTTGAGCTGACTGAAACAACTGGAGTGATCAAGTAACAATGTCAAAACAATATAGACACTTGTAAAACTGGATTTGAGGCATTAGTTACATTCACGTTTGCAAAAGAAAAAGAAAAGGGACAAGTTTTATAAGCTCTTCATGCCTTTCCAATTAGGGACATTTAGCTGGGAAATAGGGATGTCTGTATCATTGCTATCTACTGAGAAAAACTCTTGCCTTGTCAATTTTTTTTCAATTAACAAAAAAAAATTTAAAGCATTTTAAATAGCACCTGATAGTGATACTGCAATGAGTCTTTCTTTCAATTTTCTGTCACATAAAATTCAATTGTCTTTTCAAATTTTGACTTCGAGAAACTAAATCAAACACTAATGGCTGTGTTTTTTAAACACACTTTGAAGCAAGTATCATGCATTTTATATTTTCAGAATTTACTCAAATATTATATTGTCACATAAGGATATAGGATTTATTGCAATCTGATGTTCAAATACTCTTCAAAAGATAGTCCTGCTAATTATAAGGTACTGGAAGGTGAGCAGCGAGGTAGGATGTGCCTCGATATTTGGTATAACACGTCATACGCGTTTACTCACCTGGAGAAGTCTATTCTGCTCTGACCTCTGGCATATAAGGTAACCCAGCCTTGCCTAAAGAGTCACTTGCCTCTTTGAAGGCCAGATCACCACTTACTTTTCCTGCATCTCCAGAACCTGATATAGTGCCTGGCTACAGTGGCACGCAGTAAATGTTTTCCAGACTTGAATTTATTTGATAGTTCAATTTTTTCTTAATTTTAAATAGTAAGTATAAATTTCGGAAGTGAATTGGACTGGTAGAAACACTTTGGCAGAGGACCAGTTGGAAAAATTTTGTTTCTCTCTGCTATCTCATGACAAATTAAAATAAGTTTGATTTATTGTCAACTTTATAGCTCTTGGGAGGACTAGCAAACTCATAGGAATAATGTTAAAACCAGAAACATGTACCATTCTTTGGCTTCTTTCTTGAAAAAGCACTTATTTTTTTAATATACCAAAAATATACCAGGTACCTTTCAAACTTTAATCTTGCAGTGCTCAGCCTGGCCCTGCTTGTAACAAACTGGCTGTTACAAGCATCCTCGACAAACTAAACCACTCTTTATCATTGGTTCTCCTCGCTCTCATTTTGGTTTTCTTTCTTTGGTAAACACAAAGTAAAAACTATGCCAAACTGCCAAAAATTATTTAAGATAAATGCCAGTCTTTCTAACATTATTTTACTGAAGAGGGCATTAGTAGTTGAATCAATCTTAATACCTGCAGTAAATCAAGGCATTAATTACCCTTGCATATTAAAACTTGGAGTATTTTCCCAAACAACTCATTTCTGCACTCATGTGATCTAAGATAGAAACCAAATTATTTTCTTCACCCATTAAAAATAATGTCCTTCAGGGATCATACATTGTTTTCATAGGTATACAATCTGCTGGTGTAGTATACCTCATAACTTTCATAGCACAGAAAATAAGAGGTATATACAAAAGGAAAACAGTATCACTGAGGACTTTTAAGATTTTATAATACTACATTACTTACATAAAGAATTCTATATAAAGCATTTGCTTTATATTGACATCCCAATTAAGGAAAAATTTACTTAATCCAATACGAATTTTAAGTTTTTTCATAAAATATATTAATATGTGATATTGAGTCTTCTAATGTTTACATAAAGGGATAATAATCTCTGATCAAAACTTTTTAAAATTGCTGTAATGTCATGGTCCTAAAATATTAATTGGCAAACTAATGACCTGGAGATACTAATACATTATAACCATGGTGAGTAGTTTTCACAGTTCAGGGAAAATGGCGACCAAATATTTTTTTATTGTAGAGAGAAGGATAATACAGTATTATTCTCCAAGATGAAACAATGGGTCCTGGGACACCTTGACTAATTTCCCCGCTTTCAAAATAAAAGGGAAAAGATGAGATAATGGAGTAAAGATAGATAACTTGTTTTGAACCTATACAGTCCATTCTCCACACTGCTGTCAGAGTAATTTTTTAAAACAAAACTGACCTTGTTACCACCTTCTTTAAGCCCTACAATGGCTCCCCATGAATGTTAGGATAAAGTGTAAAATCTGAAAGTTGGTCACTAGCCCAGAATGTCCCCAACCCATGTTTATCCCTTCATCTTAGTACTGTTCTCCTACTGGCTTGCAGTACATTCTATTTCTTCTTTCAACCATCACGCCAGCCTTCTTCCTCCCATTCCTACTCCTCTCCCCATCACTCATGTTTATATTTGAGGGGGGGAGAACCTGCTCTGGCATTCAAACAGCATTTCCAAAGTGAATGAATGAAGACATAAATGGACGAACCCATACATACACCAAGGAAATATGCAGAATAGTAGATCTTTAGAATTTCAAAGACCTTGGATATCAACTATTTCAAAGATATCATTTTTTCAGACAAGGAAATTGAGAGTGTTTCTGATAACTCAAGTGACTTTCAAAGAGCACACAGTTAATAAGAATCCAAGATTCCTGATGCTCACGAAATCAACTCCATAAATGAAGCAAGTCATTAAAGAATTTGTTCATTTTTTTTCCCAAAGATAAACTAAGGTTGCTGTTCCCCCCCCCCCCCCAAGGGAAAAAAAGAGTTACTCTATGATTAAGCAATTCCACTTCTGATGGATATACCCAAAAACATTGAAAGCAGGGATCCAAATAGATATTTATATACCATGTTCATAGAAGCATTATTCACAATAGCCAAAAGGTGGAAGCAGCCTAAGTGTCCATGAGTGGATGAATGGATAAACAAAATGTGGCATCTACATACCAGGGAATGCTTCTCCACCTAAAATAGAAGCAAATTCTGGCACGTGCTACAACAGGCATGAACCTTAGAGACATTATACTAAATGAAATAAGCTACTTACAAAAGGACAAACACGGAATGATTTCACTTGTATAAAGTACCTAGAGTAGTCAAATTCATAGAGACAGAAAGTAAAATGATGGTTTCTAGGGGCCTGGGGAGAGAAAGGAATGGGAAGTTACTGTTTAATAGATGCAGAGTTTCAGTTTGGGATGATGAAAATGTTCTAGAGATGCATAGTGATGACGGCTGCACAACGATATGAATATACTTAAAGGCACTGAACTGTACATTTAAAAATGCTTATAATGTAAACGCTATGTACTTTTTAATCACAATTAAAGGGGGGGCCTCCTGGGTGAGTCAATTGGTTAAGCCTCTGACTTCAGCTCAGGTCATGATCTCAGGGTTGGTGAGTTTAAGCCCTGCATTAGGTTCTGTGCTGACAGCTCACAGCCTGGAGCCTGCTTCGGATTCTCTCTCTCTCTCTCTCTCTGTATGTCTCAAAAATAAACTTTAAAAAACGGGTAAAAAAAGCTTAAAAAAAAAAAGATTGTCATTTCCCAAAAGGGATCTACCAGTATAGTAACTTATCTCCCTATCCTGACCCACACAGGCTTTTGACATTATTTTTTCTTTTGTGATGTTGTTGGCTGACGTGTAAGCCTAATTCTTAGCCTACTGATGGGGCTTTGAGACAAGCTACCTACTTGTTTTTGCTTGTGTGTCCGAAACAACAATAACCCCAATTCTATAACTTCCTTTACTGGAGTTCCCTTTCCTGATCCCATTTTGAGTCACCTTATGAAAGAGAGAGGTCAAGAGAGGCTGAAGAGCTAAAGACATGGGCTGGAAAAGAGAGTCTGGACTCAGCGTCCATGCCAGCTGGGTTTGCCAGTTCCCATGCTATTCCTTTCCATACTATTTTCGGGGGGTGGGTGGGAGGTGGGATGTAATCTTAGGAATATTAGAGTGAGTGTGAAAAACCCCAGGGTCAGAGGAGTCGACCTCGACTGGCTCTTTCCTTTCTTTGTTGCTGATTTTCTGGGACAATAGACACTGACGGCACATTCTATTTTACCAGATACTGAGCACTAGCACCACTAGCCCAGGGCACTAAGCTATAGCCAAGGAGTTCCTAAAATTGTAATTTTAGAAGCCGGCATCCTCCTACTCCCTCTGTCCTTAGGCTGGCTGGAATTTCATCCAGGGATTGAGTACCTGGTTCAATGCGTCATATTGAAGACAGTCCTCTTCAGGACAACCCTGGTCTGTCTGTCTGTATGCAGTGATGGTGATGCGGGTGGCAGGAGGTCACAGGGCCCATTTTTTCAGACCTCAGAATGTCTGTGTTGCTTTTGAACAACCCTTCTTGGATTTGAATTTTATTATCCTATGAATATCATATATTTCATAAGTTTTTACCTTTTCTTTTTTAAGTTGATTACCAAGAAACTCAAAGGAAAATTGCAAGTCAACCCTAAAAAAGTACATAGAATCTTACTGAATGTATTTTGATTGCTAATCTTGGCCTTGATGTCACCTTATTTCCATTTTAATGGTGTCTCTGTTTCTCTCATATATATAGGTAGGTAGGTAATCAGATTTATCCTACCTCTATTCAAAGGTTTGGAATGGAGACTTTGTGTGCATGTTTATATATGTATGTGTGCATAGATACAGATAGATATAGATAAACACACACACACACACACACACACACACACACACACAATCTCTATTCCAAAACCTTTTGGATAAATGCGACTATCTATATTCTGTATTCTGTGGTGTATCATAAACAATTGTTGGTGGTGTAGGCCTTCATGGAATAGAAACCTAAATTTATAACAGTTTCACACTCATGATTTCATTGAATCCTATCAAAACCCTGATATTTACATTTTACTGAGAAGGAAGCCAGAGGGAGAGATTGAACTGCCCAAGGTCACAAACAGCACAGAATAGTGAACTTTTAACACCAGCTCACAACTTTTAACACCAAGTTACAGTTCTAGATTGTTGCTCTCATCTCCACCCTCCCTTATTTTTCCTGAAAATTATCCTTGAATTGTCTGAACATGTTTGGGTAAATCTTTCAGGTACCAGCCTCGATTTTATAGCCATCCCTTTGGTTTAGATGATTAACCGTTTTCTGTCTCCTATCAGATTCACTGTTTCTTCACTTGCCCAGGCCTCTTTTCCACTCTGATACCACAGATAGTTGTTCGCTCCTTTTCCATTCCTGCAAAATATCCTGTGCATGATGTAATGACACTGGCCCTGGACCGGGGATTAATTCTTTACCAGCTGTGTGGCCATGAGCTAGCTACTTCACTCTGCTAGTTTCGGTTTTATCAGCTGTAAAATGTGGTGGTTGGAGCCTTCTGAGCTCCCTTTCAGCTCTCCTTCTGTGAATTGTAAACTCATACTTTGCAGCCTTGGCTTTGGTCAAGATACAGGCTTCCTCTCTCTGACTATCCTACCAGCTCACTTGCGTGACATCACCTGTGGTCTTCAAGAACCTCTGCAGCATACTGTGTTGTGTGTCCAAGATAGGACAGATCTGTGGGGTAGGGGAAACAGGGAGCTATTATTCAATGGGTATAAAGTTTCGGCTGTGCCAAATGAGTAAGTTCTAGAGATCTGCTGTGCAAGCATAGTGCCTGTAGTTAACAATGCAGTGTTGAGAAGGTATACTTTATGTTGAGTGTTCTTACCCCCCAAAATGGTCCGGGGTTGGGGGGACACAAGGAATCTCTTGGAGGTGTTGTATATGTCTATTACCTTGATTGTGCGTATGATACCATGGGTGTTTGTCTCTGTCCAAGTTCATCAAATTGTATATATTAAATATGTGTGGTTCTTTGTATATCAATTGTACCTCAATAAAGCCGTTTAAAAAACAAAGGATGCGTTCATTTGTTTACCTTTAATTATGATTACAGCCAGCTAAACATTAAAATGTTACTCCAAAAAAAAAAAAAAAAAATTGAAGCCTGAAATCTTTCCTAAGCCAAACGTCATAGCTAGACCTCTGGGGAAGAATGCTAAATGAGTTGAATTCTATTCAACCTAAGTGAATGATGTTGAGTGGCTCCCTACAGTTTCCTGTGCCTTAGTTTCCTCATTTGTGTGGTGAGAAAGACAGTGCCCAACCTACCTATCCAGAAGGAAGGTTAACAGTGGTAACATGTGTGGAAGGTCTATAAAAAGCAAACTCAGTGTCCTGCTATTTATACTTAAAATTTCCCCCTAGTGATAATGCCCTGCCTTGCATCAGTCACACTCCTGAGCATGTATTATATCAGAGTGCAAGACTGGAAAGGGTAACCATTTGTTCATCTTTTCATTCACACATTAATTTACCACACATCCATAGAGGATTATAGCACTTGGCTTGTAGGGACACAAAGATGAATAAAGGTAGTGCCCCTTCAAGGAGCTCATAGTCTAGCAGACAAACACACAAATAAATAACTGATGTACACTGTGAACATAACTGTCCTAGAGATGAGCATAAGATGTTAGAGAACACAGGAGGGAGTGGCCAATTCTGCTGGGGGGGCGGCGGTTGGGAAGTAGCATTAAACTGGTTATTGAAAAAAAATAATGGAACAGGGAGAAGACATTAGGGACTTCTGGGCAGAAAATATCACACAAACAAGGGAAGAGAGGGATGAACATGCATGGTGTATTCAGAAAGTGGTGAAAATAGAAAAGTGACTCATTTAGTCTGGATGAAAGGGTAGTAGAGGGAGACTAGGCAGGGGGAAAGTCTGGAATTGGGGGCTGATAATAAAATCAATAGGAGAAATGGATGAACTTTTTTTTTTAGTTTAAATGAATTGATGTTTTAAAAATTAAAAAAAAAAAAACAAAAAACAAATGTATTTTGTATTAAGCTGGGGAAAGCCATATGCTTTTATAAAGAAAACAATCCAAAGGTACCATGTAACTGATTTACAACCTTGATGATGATGATGATGACGATGATGATGATAGTAGAGGCTGGGCTGCCAAATCAGGGATCTCAAAACACAGTGGCTTAAATATGATCTAGACTAGAGAAGAAGTTCTGCTCCATAAGGTCTCTTAGGGACCCATGTTCCCTCCATCTTGCTGCTTTCTTGTCTCCCAAGGTTTGTCCCTGGTCTTTTTAATTGAAGCTGAGTCCCTAACATGACCTCACTGCAGCCTTTGGAAAGGCCACAAGTTTAGGATAAATTTCTTTTAAGCAAGTGACATGAAAGGTTGACTCAATAATTCTTCTCCATTCTATTCAGATCTTAATCATGTATCATGCCTATCTGCAAGAAAGGCTAGGAAATATAGGCTCCAAACTGCTCATTTACGTATCCAAAAATAGAGAGGGACAGATGTGGGGGGAAACAGTCTGCCAAAATCTGCTTATTAGGGAGTCTCATCAATTCCTAGATTTATATTTTCTTCTAGTATCTATCATTTATATTGCCATGTTGGTCCTCTAAATGCCCATGTTGATTACCTAGCCTAAAAAGTGCTTTGGATGATCTAAGATTTACCCAATCAAGAAAAGGTGAAATAGGGGTGCCTGGGTGGCTCCGTCAGATAAGCGTCCTATTTTGGCTCAGGTCACCATCTCATGGTTCGTGGGTTTGAGACCCGAGTCAGGCTCTGTGCTGACAGCTCGGAGCCTGGAACCTGCTTTGGATTCTGGGTCTCCCTCTCTCTCTGCCCCCCCCCCCCCGCCTCTCTCTCTCTCTCTCTCTCTCAAAAGAAATAAACATTAAAAAAATTAAAAAAAAAGAAAATGTGAAATATATCCGTATGGTCCAACATTCAACTTAGTTCACATGTTAAAAAATACATTATTAGAAAAAAACTGCAATTTTGAATCATGTTGCTAAATCTGTAAGACTCTGATGTTGTAGTCTTCCTATCAATGCACTGAAAGAGGATTAAGTTTTTATTTGGGTCAAAAAAGCAGAATTCCTGGAAGAGCCTACTATTTTCAAGGCATAAAGCCAGTCTACATGGAAGCATGAGGCTCTCAATAGGGTTGGCAATCCAAAGTCACACTATTCAATGTGCAGCTGATTTTCAGTGGCATGGTGGGGCTGATGTTCCTGGAATGCAAATTCACAAGGTGAGAAGAGCCAATATAAACACTGAATCCATGTGAGCGATTGTTCCTGTTGCTGGTATTATTTCAAAATGATTTGACATTGGTAGGTTTAAGGATACAGAAGTGGCATGGTGTGGAGTAAGGAGAGCCTCTTTCACTAATAGCTCTTATTATATATCTTATGGGTATTTGGACTTGGGAGAGCTTGGAAAAAATGCACTCCCAAGTTGTCCCTATTGATCAAAGTCCCTAAAAACTAATGTGAGTTGTGGGTCTTCCTTGCTTTCTCTCCTCTTTCCCACTCTCTTCTCTTCCCTCCCTTTCTCTTTCTTGCTCATTCATTCCTGCTGTGCATAGTTCAGAACTTCACCTTCTCTCACTTCTTTCTAATTGGTCTCTTTGCCTCCATTGCTGGAATGATCTTTCTAATCTGCAAAATTTACTTTGTATATCATTTGGTTAAATACCTTTGATGTTTCCCAAGTCCTTCAAGTGAAAGTTTAAACAGCTTACAAGGTCCTCCACCATCTTGCCTCAGCCTGATTTTCCAATTTCGTCTCTAGTTACTGTGATATAAGCTAGACCAACAAGCCACAGTTAAATACATCCTCATTCTCTGGCCCTGTGTATACACTGTGCTTTCTTGGACAAGAATGTCCTGCTTCTCCCTTGTCTACTTGACAAATGCCCAAACACAAACGTCATTTCCTCTTTTTTAGCCTCCTGTGACTCTTCCTATCTACTTATGTGAGCAAAACCATTGTATCATCTGTATTTCTATTGCCCTTTATGTATATCTAAGTTGGACACAGCACTTACCGCATTATATTATTATTTATTATTTTGTCTTTCCCTTTGGACTGAAAGCTTCTTGAGGGCAGGGACAATGTCTTATTCTCTGTATCTCCAGCTCTTAGCACATTCAATGTGCCTAGAATATGGTACATATTAAACAGTAATAGTGGTATCGCTATAGATACAATATTTTCAGCACACATAATGTACTAGGTAATTTATATATGTTATCTGAATAGCTCCTGTTTTCCAGATGAGGAATAAAAAGCTTACAGAGGTTAAATAATTTGTCTGGAGTCACATAAGACTCACATTAATACCTAAGTTCAACTCTAAAGCTATACTATGTTGTTGTTGACTAGATGGAGATATAAAAGGTCACTTTGGAAACAGTACTAACCTACCACATTAAGCGGAGTTAATGAACTACAGACATGCACACAAAACTCAGTTACCACCTACTGACAAGGCCTGGCTGCTTAGCCTTGAAGGTTATTCAGACCATGGCATCTCCAGAGCAATGCAGTACAAACTGATCCCTCTTGTGCATTCGAAAGGCTCTTAGCTCCTGAAAAAACAATCCCCCATTCTCACGATAGATTGATGTTCTATTTTATAGGTGTTATATAACTATCTCAAGGTTACACAGCCTAGCACCAGCTAGCTGTACTAGGCCTAGAAGATTTTTGGTTAATTGTTTTTTGAAGCCACTGCATCCCATCAAATGTTATTTCTAGAGTGAAAGTAGTATGCCAAGTTGAAAACGACGCTGAGCAGAAGGGGCCAGGATTAAATGCCACAGACTTTCTGGAGCAAGAGAGTATCAGAAACTATAAGGGGCAGGCCAGCACAGCAAAGCTTGTCTCACACCAGCAGTGGCCACACAACCATACCTCTCAGTAATGCTGCATCAGTTAGCTAGTAGTACAGTGCAAGCCTGAAGCCAAACATGTGGCTCAAAACGAAATAGGAGGTTTCTCTAACCTCTAATTTAGCTGTGCAAGGTCCTGTTATTAATTAATAGGTACCTTCACCAAGGACAGTTAAGAAAATCAGACAACTGCCAGGTGGCTTCCTATTCCTCTGGACTTCTCATTGGATCATTTTTATCAAGTGAGCTAAGCACACATTTTCCTGTAACTCAGTTATTCAGCAAAACGTCCAAAGCTACTTTAACTGACGCAAAGCAAACAAACGCAGTAGCCCGGTGGTGATGCTTTCCATTTAAAGGGACACTCCCTTCCTTTAGAGTTGTCTTCCGGGCACCAGCACTGCACCAGTGGCTAGTCTGTTGTTTGAAACAAACGCATGAAAGATTGACATTGAAATGGTCTTAAAGAGTCTGGGTTAATGAAATAAGATGAATCAGTGAGATGAAGGACTGAATGTTCCATAACTACTTTAACAGTCTCCTTCCCCTTCCCCCCATTTCAAATGTCTAAACAGAGCCCTTCTCTCGGGGCAACAGGAGGCGGAGGGGGGCGTCCAACTTTGTGGAATCCAGGTTTTGTAAGGATATTGACGAAGTGGATGCTTGGCAATTCAACTAGAATTTCACTGCATCTCCTCCTTTAAATGAACACATTTATTCTTAAGGGAGCCCCCCTAGCAATTTTATGTTCAGTCATCTGCAGAGAACAGAGCCAGTCTTTTCCTTTAGGAACCTAGAGTAGAAGCTTTATTTCACTGCAAGTTCTCTGTGACATTTTGCACTCTCGTGATTTAATGCACCAAAGAGGATCTTTAACTCTTGGTCTACACCAGTGCAAATAAAGGTTAAATCTCTCACTAACCATCATGAACTAGCCTAATAACTCACGAGAGGCTACGGAAAAAGAAACCGAGAAAGCAGGTGTGCAGGCTTGATTAAAACGTGCAAAACCCGCACAACCGCAGGCAATTGTATTGTATCCTCGTAGATCCCTAGTACCGGCTGCGAGGTCCGCAATCAGGGGAACTTCCACAGCGCCAAAAACACGATCCTGCGAGCAGGGCCTAGTAACACAGGAGCTTTTCTTCCGAACGGTGTCCCGACCGGAGCTTGCGCTGAATGCCGGGGCTCCTATTGGCCACGCACCGTGGGGGAGGAGGAGACTGGCGGGGAGAGAGACGGGAGGAGGGGAGAAGGGGGCAAGGCCTTTTCCCTGCCCCCTCCCGGCCCCCTCCGCTGGCTGCTGCCGGCGCCTCGTGCGTGGTTACTATGCAAATTGCAGCGATTGCGGAAATAAACAAGGGGGTAGGGAGAGGAGAGAGGGACTGCGAATCGATTGCAACTTCTGCAAAGTCTCGTACAATCCAAAGCACACAAGGCAAAACCAGAGAGAATCTGAGAACCAGCCAGCCCGGGTTGGATCGCTATCAAAAGAGGAGAGAGAGACAGTGAGAGAGGCAGAGAGCGCGCATTGCAATTGCAAAAGCCTTCTGATTTGGAGTTAAAAAAAAAAAAAAAATCTCCAAGAAGCCTGCAATTGGCCCACAGCTTTAAAAAAAATCTCTTCCGGGTTTTCAACGGTTCCAAGTTTATTTAGATTTTTTTTTTAATGCAAAAAAAAGGGGGACAACAAATGAAGCAATTCGTCTGAACATTTTAAAGTTTCTCACGTACTCTTTTTACATTGCAATGGTACGTGGCACATCTTAAACTTTCTATTTTGCGTTTATACGATGTGTGTTTTATAAACAACAATAATGGTAGAATGATTTTGTTTAATGGCTAAGACTTTAAAATTTCTCTAGCTTGCGTATGCTTTTAAGTGATTGCTGGGTGAATGTCTATTGTGATGGTTTTGTTTTAAAGATGTTGCTTTGTGGATGGCTTTTTTTTTTTTTTTTTTTTGTGCTATGTACATCACAGATCGGGGTTCCTTCTTTTTTTTTTTTTCCCGAGATTTGAAAAAAATGCTGAGCTTGACAGATTTTTTTCCTCCTAGCGCTTGCTCGGCTCCAGAAAGGGGGAAAAAAATCCTGTTACGTGCTCTGTTCTGTAAAAAGACGTCTGGCCTCAGCAGTCAACCTAACTCGAAAAGAAATGTCTGGACCCGGCGAATAATTGACGATTCGATCCTCTAATCAATGGGACAACATGGGAGATTGACAAAAGCTTCAGCCAATCATGAGGAAGCTTGGGTGTACAATGAATGGTTCTCAGTAGCCAGAGGGGGCGGGGCAGAAAAGATCTGAAGTTCTCTGCGGCTCTGAAGGGGATGGTGTGGTTCAAGCTGTCAAAGCTACAAGGTCTTCCGGATTTAGCAAGCACAATAGGAAAGAGTTTTTGAGTTTAAAGGGAAAAAAAAAAAAACGGATGGGGGGATTTTTGCATGAATTGTAATGCTTTCTTAATTGCCTTTTGCAAAAAAGTTAGAAAAATTCTGCCAGAGAAATACTAACTTTGCATTAATAATTATTTTTAAATTCAGGGAAGTTGTTAACTGTTGTGAAGGGGGAGGTTCAGCTTTTAAAAAATGTGTAGCTTAGAAACTTGAACTACAGGATTGTATTGAGCTTTGGGAAGTAGTGTACTGAATACTCAGCATTACAACACTTCTCCGTCTGGTTATCTGAGAAGCTTTGGCTTTTCAAATACTTTGAAGGAAGAGGCAAGCCTCTCTTCTTGAACTGGAAACAACAGTTTTAAGGGGGGAGAGGATGTGTCACAGGTGGACTGACAGCTGTTTTATACATTTGAAAGGAAGAGGGGGAGAAGGACTGTTTCTTTCTCCACTTTTCTTGAATTCTGCTATTTAAATATATGGTCAGTGGCAAATAGGCTATTAGAACTAGCCAAGTTCACATTTGTTCTTGTTACCACAACAACCCCTGTGGAGGGTGTGTGTGGAAGATTGCTGACTTGCTAACTCTTCGTTGGAGTCTGGCCTCTTGGACAAGTCTTTGATACCAATCCAGTGGAAACCAACTGCAGTAACTTGCAGCTTGTCTTGGAGGCAGTAACTGGCAGCCTCTGACTAAAATACATCCATCTCTTCCTTCCCACTGAGCATTGTAGACACCTAATTCTGCTGGGAAATGAATGGAAAATAGTATGGGCTCTTTCCCATCTTTGGATTAAATTCCCATCGAGCTATTTCCCAAGGCTTTAGGCCTTCTAATCAAATCTGGTTTGGAAACCTGACGTTAAAATCCACTTGGATGCTCAGTTCACTGACATCCAATTTAGTATTATATGCATCTAAGAAAAATCTGCACGCAAGTGACCAGTGGGTCGAAAAACTAGAGAAGAAAAATATTGGAAAATGCTAGTGATAAAGTTGGTCTTGATAAGAACTACAGAGTTAATGGCAGTGTCACTTATGTACCCCAATTTTATCTTCACTGCTTTGGGCATTAAAATCTAAATCATATTAATAAGATCTTCCTATCAAGTAACCTCCGAAATGAGAGGTATTTGAGATGTACATATAAGTGAAACCTTATTGATGTAATTTATATATCTAAGAGGATTTCACTAAAGCTGGCAAGGTAACATTTCTGCAAATAAAACACAGTAAATGCAAGGCTGGGCTCTGTGCCAGGAAGAATATGGATAGCAGAGAGCATGACAGGAGCCTCCTTTGCGCAAAGACAATCCCATTTCAAGGCAGCCTCCTAGCACTTGCAAAATAAATGATTGGAGCGGTTATTTCCAATAAGGGGTTTATCCTTCCTAACAATGGGTCATTTATATGATTGCAGTAAACTAGTTTTTGTACTTCACCTGTTCCCTACACTGTTTTCTCTACTATCCTTTCTTTCTTCTCTCCCCCTCCATCCCTGCTCTCTCTCAAGTGTCGTAGTATCTTTGTGAACTCTGGACAAGGATTTACTTTTGCAACTTGGGAAGAGGGGAGAGAGTTGGAAATGTTTTTTACCCCCAGACTGCCCTTTGAGGAACATCTGTTTCTTTGTGTGTGTGTTTAAATTTATGCCTGTTGGAGAGAAAGTTACCAGAAGCCTTTCTGTAACTGTAACTCTTCTACTGTATTTTTCTCAGTCTTGTTTCCAAAGGCTGTAGTTGGAACTGTGCTTTGTAGTGTTTCCCCGCCTCCCCCCCCCCCCCCATCCCGCGGGGGAGGGAGCGGGAGCTGGCGGAGATAGGAGAGAAAGCAGGAGCGGATGTGAAGGGCTTTGGTGCTGAACTTGGATCCAGCCCTTGCCTAGAGGGCGCAAACAATCGTCCCATATCCAAAAGTCTTACGAAGGGCGCCAAAAGTTACTTAAGATAATATTGCTAACCGCAGAAAGCTGGAAATCGCGGGCACATTCACTGCTGCAACAAAAGAAGTTTTTAAACTAGAAATATCAGCATTAAATTACTTTTCCCTATTTTTAAAAACCAGGGCGATGTGCCAGTCCTTTTTTTAAAAAAAAATCCTTTTCTTTTTCTTGAGATTCAGTTAAAACTAAGAATCTTTCTGGTTTTGGAAAGAGGCAGATGTGAAGTATATCTTTTAATACACCAAAAGAAAGATTTTAATCTGCTCTGGAAGAGAGCTTCCCAAGAGTACACACGGAACAATAACTTCTCACTGTGCCTCAGTTACATGTTGGGACCGTCAGCCAGAAACTTCTATCGAGGAAACTTGGAGCGAGTTGAAGTTATAGATCCCAGCAAAGGTTTCCGTGGCCAGGAAGGTTGTCTCTGTAACTCGGCTTAGCTTTTAGGACATTTCTCTTCTCCTGAAATCCAAGAGGAACCAAGGAAAAGCAGTTGTTTAATTGGGGAAAATGGGACTCTCTCATTAAAGATTTAAGTCATTATTTTCCCTCACCCCTTAATAAATAATTTGACAGATTTTCAAGGATATTTAGGAGCAGGGTGTGTGAAAATGATCTGAAGCATTCAGAAATTATTTTAGCAATAAAGTAATCGGAGAACAAGCATAAAATAATTTTAGACAGATGCAGAATATTTTAGAGGATTATATTTTGTTTTCTCCAGTAGCATGTTTCTTGCCCCTAACTTTAAAAAAAGGGGGGGGGGTCGTGGAGGTGGGTGGTGTAGTCTGAATGACCGTGGCCTTAGCACATCACTTCATCCCCACCTGCAGAGTGGGGTTCCTACAGGACTGTCCTCTTTTCCGAGGCTCTCTCGCTATTTAACCTCTACCAAGGTGCAGATTCCTCTGTCTGTGTGCCAGTGTCTTTCAACCTGATCTTTCCTTTTGGAATTTTGAGAAGGATTCGCAAATGCAGCAGGCTGCAAAGTAGAGTTAGGAAGAGGAGGAGGAAGAGATGGGATGGGGGGCAGGAGGAAGAAGGTATTTTTTTTCTTTTTTCTTTTTTTTTCCATGAGGGAGGAAAGCCTGGAGAGAAAATATGAGGTTAAAAAAACTGGAAAAGCAGGCTTATTGGCAACTTGCCAAACCCTAAAAACCACCCCCCTTTTCTGCCAAAACAATACTTTAGCAAACCTAGAATAATTGCAGGAAGCTCTTTTCCATTTTAAGAACGATTACCTGGGGGAGGGAAAAAGAGGGGATTCTTAAAAGGCACCCTTCCAGAGGTGTCCCAGGAACAGGAACGGTAATGATAGCCTGTGTCCAGTTCTGGGCACGCGTTTGTGGACCAGAATATCTCCCTTCCCTTAGGGGACATCCCTTTCCTTTTTTTTTTTTTTTTTTCTCCTAAAGAGAAAAGGATGTCACAGCTAAACCACTGTTGTTTCTGAACGTGATAGAACTTTTTCTATGGCGTCTGTGTTCAGACCCCCCAGTTTCACAGTCCTGGGAGGGAGAACGCTCATTAATCTCCGCCTCTTTTTC
>NW_024412388.1:50294696-50329516 GCF_014898765.1 Herpailurus yagouaroundi
GGCCCCTGAGCTCGGCGGAGCGGGGCTGCGTGGACGCGCGTCCCCCAGCGCCGGCCGGGTGGAGCCTGCGTCCTCGCAGCTCGGCGCCCGCTCGCTTTCCCGAGTGAAAGTTTCGGTGCCGGGACGAGCCCACGCTGCGCAGGGCGGCGAGCGGCGGAGGCCGCGGGGCCGCGCGGGCCGGGGAGCGCCGGGCGGAGTTGGGCTCTGGGCCGCGAGCCCGAGCAGCAACCCGGGCCGGACGCGGCTCCCCCAACCCCCCCCCCCCCTCCCGCCGCCTCCCGCCACCGCGCGACTCGGGCAGCTCCGCGCGCAGGACGGGGGCAACTTTTCCCCTCCGACTCTGCTGACTACTCGGAGCGTGGGTCTCTCTCGCCCCCCGCCCCTCCTTCCCATGCCCTCCCTTTTCATCCCTCTCTTGTCTGCACCACCCCTAGGCAAAATATTGCTACTTCACGGCTCCAAATCTGGACCCTTTTGAATATATTATTTATTTTCTTTGAGTAAAAGGCATGAAGTCAAAGTGATTTTGCGCTAAAAACATTTTTTTTTTTTTTTGGAAAAAAAGTGTGAGCTTTCGTACTGTTTTGGTACATTGCAATCTGACCATTAATCACCTACGTGAAGTTGTTTGCTTCATATAAAATGTTTATTTACCACTCCCTTAAAAAACCTGCTACCACTTACTGCTTTCATTTAGCAGGAGATAACGGTTTAACCGGAATACTTGATGGAAGGCTAAAAAAGTGCCAATAATTTTTTTCTTTTCCTTTCTAGATTCTGGATTTATTTTTCATATGACATCCTTTCTTATTCCAATATCGAACAGTAATCATACCGGCTATTTGATCTCGGAAGACTCTTAAAAATGCATCTTTTATGTTGAAATGGTCTGTTTGGGATTTAGGCCTAGCGTTAGTAATGGGTAGCAGTTGCTTGTAGTTATTGTAAAAGTTTTTTATTTTTCCCTAGCAAACTTCCAAAGTTCCTATTTTGGGAACTGGTGGAATTAGGAAGGAAACTTTTCCAACCACTTCTGGCAAGGTTCACAATTGCATATGGATAAGATGCAAAGTGTCAGAGAATTTGAGTGAGTTATGACTTCAGTGAAAACGCTGAGTACGAAGCCTCAAGTTCTTGCTGGCCAAAGTTTGCCACCCAGAGAATGTGTAGACAATACCAGGGTGCTGCAAGAGTGGGGAATGACCTGAGCAGACCCATGAGCCTCTTCTCAAGTGAGCTCTCAAAAGATACATTTATATTTGGGGTTGGTGCATATGTGAGAATACCTGTGTCTCTGTGCAGGCCCAGGGCAGAGTCAGGTATTTGACAAAGCTGGATTCTCTTGGCTCATGAGCTATTATCACATTAAGAAAGTTTTATTTTGTTTTGCTTTGTTTTTTAAACATATTTGGCAGTGTGATTGATACATTCACTAGGCCTTCTTCTGGAAACACCGCTGAAGGAAACACTTAGTGTAACAGTTTGTGAAGCAAAGGTACACTAAATAGTGAATGAGAGCCATAGATTTTGAGGTCTTCTTTAAAAAATTGATTTACAGTTTTATTCAACTTGCTGGAACACCTACAAAGCTCTAGAGCCAGTTTTAGAAAGACAAACTTAGGTAGTTTATTGGTCATTAAAGAAAGTCCAGTCAGCACAGTGATAAAAGTACTCTAAATGAAAGAATGAACTCCATGTATGTGTGTGCAGTTTTTAAAACTTTATCAAGAAAATGTCAGACATCTTATTTTAAACCATATAAGCATATTGTAACCATCCTTTACCTGACCATAGAATGATATTAACCCAGTAGAAATTTATAGGTGAACCTTTAAAAAGTAGTTCCAGAAATATCAGCGCTCAGTGGTTCTTAAACTTGGCTTACTTACAAACAGATCAACGTTTAAGATGCTGATTCAAAGTCATACCGCTTTTGAAACAGGTTTTCAGGTTTGTTTTCATTGGTGGCCTCTAACTTTCTCACCGAGTACCTATGTACAATATTCTTTATTTTCTCTTGACTATTTTGGAATATTACATAGCGTATGGCAGTATGTGCAGCAACATGATTTATAAGGGCATACTTTTTTTTCAAAATTAATTTATGCTGTGCCTCGACATTACCTACAAGTTAACGATATTCTTTACTTTCGATGATCTAGAATATTTCTGATCGTGAGGTGAGAAAGATAACTATCATTTTAATGGTACGTGGGAGTAAAGTTATACAAAATACTGTGCACTTTTATTGGCACATTCTTGAAACCTTTGGGGAGTAGTAAGTCGTAAATACTTTTGATGCAAAATTGGGGACTTAGATTATTCTTAATGATTAGTTGACATACTTGGCCTCGTTTAAGGGTTTTTATGATGAGATAGATAGGCATTTGGTTGGCAGGTAAGCAAAATCCTTTTGAACACGAATGAACGCAGCTCACAGTTAGTTCTGTGAGAAGCTTTACTAGTAGGAGTCTCTTCCAACATTTAAATGCCATATCAGAATGCTTGTTTTAAAAATGTTTATTGTCATTAATAAACCTTTTGAGTGAGATAACATTTTAACATAAATATGGATTGTTTGGAGTGTAGTTATGCTTTGCTTTATAAAATGGGGCTGAGATTTTAAAATGAAATCCTCCCTTTGGTGAAAGCTCACTTTGTAGTTAGGGCAGACTCCAGGAGTTCTTTGCATGATACCACAGAGCCTTGGTCCCTAGCATGTCCTGTGTATGTAAGGAAATCAGCCAATGTGAAGGACTGTTCCAAACCCCAGTTTTATGTATTTTAGAGCATTTCAAGGATGAGCTCAGAATTTAGTAATGTTTAAATGCTTTGCGGTTTGGTGTATACCTTATAAACTGTGACCTGAAAAATGCTCCCCCACCCCATTTCTGCCTTTTAAAGTATGGCAGTGAGAAAGATTCTCAGACATCAGAAATTAAAAAATGTTTATGGATAAAGGATAATATAATTCTTGTATTTTTCTCTGTTTCCTCTCCACTTAAAGAATGCACATATGTTATAAAAGCTGACTTCTCTTTTGGATTTTTATTGAATAAAAGCAGTTTTCAAAGCTAAACTTGAAATGCAGAGCCTAGAATTGGTTCATAGAAGAAAAAGATAAATGTCAATTAGTGAAATGATTTATTATGTATTACAATTATTATGTACTTGCTTTAAAAATAGTCGTCTAGTGTTTGCATGATTGATTATAATTTAGAATGTTTTAACAGTCTTGGAAAATTGGAAAAATATTTTTCCAATTTTAACCTCTCCATTTACATTTGAACATTTAAAAAATTAATAATTTATAGTAATAATATTTTGGACATTACAGTTACTTGTGCCTCCAAAGTATATATTTAGATGGATATTACAAACTGAAAAAGAATGCATTTTATAATATTTGTCTGTTCTACACCCTTCTTTAAAAAGTCATCAAATATCTCTTTGGTTTTCTTATCCTCATTCATTTGAAAGTAAATAATTTATCTTTTGGGGGTTTGTGCGGTGGAGAGAAGTTATGTAAGATCAGTGTGGGTTGGTTAATCAAAAGTTAGATGTACTCAGAAAGCTTTGTGGAGGTTACTGTTTAATTTTTCTTTAATTTTGTATTTATATTTCCTAAGAAAACATCAAGTAAAAGAATCAAACATTTTCATAGGACAGTAAGAAAAATGTGAACATCTTAAATTGAATTTTATTTTCAAATTACTTGCATTTTAAGAGGCAACCGTGGAGGGTTTTCCTGGAGTCTCATAAACATTAAATGTACCAGCTTCTCTATTTCCTTGTGAGAAAAAGCCTGAAATACTATTTTCAAAAATTAAATAACGGTTCTCTTTTTTTAGGGACGATTATTCCTGAAGGCATTTCACGAAATTAACTGTATTTAGTTGCAACCCTGTTGTCACAATGACGCATTCTATTTACTATTTGGCATGTACGCTTTTCTTTGTTTTTCTCCCCCCTTTTCTTCCTTTTTGTTTCATTCCCACAGTATCAGCAAGTATGTCTTGGAAATAGATCTTTTATTTCAGCCTGAAGAATATCAAATTCATCTCTTCTTTTGTAGACGCCAAATTTTTCTAAGTTTTTGACTAAAAAAATCATATGCAACTGTAATACTTAAGAAGGAATTAAGATGTTACCAAAATGGCTGAGAAACAGATTAGAGTCTGCAGGCAATATTTTTAGAGGGAAAGTCTTTGTTTTCATTGATCGTGGAGATGATTTTTTGCTCCTAGACTTCCATAAACATTGACTGGCATCTAAATGTTTAGGATTTGCCAACCTGGCGGCCGAGCCCTGGCTGTACTACAAGTAGTGAGGTCAAGGCTGGAGCAAAATTAGATATGCCTTTCTTGAAATAGGGTTAAGATTATATATCGTTATAAGCATTTCAATAAACTTCACTTACTATCTAAAGGATTTGGGACCTAAGCCTGGCAATAGAACCTGGTGCACTTTGGTGAACATATCAAAACATTTTAAGATTTTTAGCAATTTTTTTTGCCGAGATTGTGAGAAATGATACTGATAGTTTTCTTTTTTCCCCCTCAGACTCCCTATAGGCATCCTCTGTATAATTTTGGTAAGGTAATGCTTGAGTCAACTTTCAAGTGAAATAAGCATGTTTTTTTTTGTTGTTGTTTTTTGTTGTTTTTTTTTTTAAATGACTATCTGGAGAAAAGTTGTTTCCTTTTGTCTCCATTGTAGTTATATTTTTGTTTTTGTTCATCTCTCTAGGATGAGTTTCATCCTTTCATTGAAGCACTTCTGCCCCACGTCCGAGCCTTCGCCTACACATGGTTCAACCTGCAGGCCCGAAAACGAAAATACTTCAAAAAACATGAAAAGCGTATGTCAAAAGAAGAAGAGAGAGCCGTGAAGGATGAGTTGCTAAGTGAAAAACCAGAGGTCAAGCAGAAGTGGGCATCTCGACTTCTGGCCAAGTTACGGAAAGATATCCGCCCCGAGTACCGAGAGGATTTTGTTCTTACAGTTACAGGGAAAAAGCCTCCATGTTGTGTTCTTTCCAACCCAGACCAGAAAGGCAAGATGCGAAGAATTGACTGCCTTCGCCAGGCAGACAAAGTCTGGAGGTTGGACCTCGTTATGGTGATTTTATTTAAAGGTATTCCGCTCGAAAGTACTGATGGTGAGCGCCTTGTAAAGTCCCCACAGTGCTCGAATCCAGGGCTCTGTGTGCAGCCCCATCACATAGGGGTTTCTGTTAAGGAACTCGATTTATATTTGGCATACTTTGTGCATGCAGCAGGTAAGTGCAATGGTGAGACGTTGTTCTGCTTTCTCGTGTGTTTCTCTTCTGCTGACCTCTGTATATGCCGGGCCATTCCGGCCCCCTCCAAGTGGCAGGCCACATACGTAGAGACAGGTGTGGTTGCAAAGGTGAACCGAAGTCAGAATAGCCAGAAGCCCCGGTGTCTGAGGGGACATCTTCACTCAGGTGGAAAAACGCAGCTTTGAGAGGATTCTCCCCAAGTTCAGTTCTCTTGGCGAGTAGTGTTATCAGAGGTGTTGGTAGTTCTGTGATATGTTTAAACCACGTTTTTTGATGATGGGCGAGAGAAGCCTCATAACACCTTTCTCATAAAGGGGGTATTTTGGATGGCAGGTGATCTAGTTGAAAAGCACTGAGTTTGGTGGTGAGGCAGTATTTTTAGTTGCTTATCTTCTGGGAGTGTTTTTAACCTACTGGGGCCTCTTGGACCCCATGCGTATTAAGAGGATGTGGTAAGATTACTGTCAAATTGCTGATCATTTATGAAGGAAAAGGAATCACATTAATACGCAAACTTTAGTAGCTTTGTACTTAGGAATTCGCATTGTTGTCTAAGATAGCTGAAGGAAAAACAAACCAACTCTTTACGCAATTGATGGTAAGGTTAATCTTAAAAGTAACCAACCTGGGTAGTTACTCAGTGCATGAATGCGCTGAGAAATTGATATTGATCATTGATGGAGTGAGTTGCTTTGATTGGTGATAAAATTCTTTATTGTTTCAAGGCTGTTTTCGAGACATGTTTTACCTGTGTATGTTATACCATTCTAGAGTAGCATTCAGGATAAAACTACTGAGGGCTGACTAAAAGAATGCATTTTTACTTTGTTTCTTTTGCCTCGTTTTAGACAAAAGGTTCATTGTGTTATGTGAAAGCTCAGGTCTTGTGTAACTTGTTGACTTTTTATATGTACATATCGGTCTTGCTGGATTTTACCTTCATGGCAGTTACTTGAGCCAGATGAAAGAAAGAAGGTTGTGGAATCCTACCAGTAGGCTCTTTTGGGGTTCATATATTCATGTTTTTCTCCCCACAAAGAAGAGAGGTGTTACCTGTAAGATCAACACTGTACTGTTTTGCAGAATGTTTTTAATTCTAAAAATGCGAGCTATTTTTTAAAGTCAGCTGATAGCCTATTCTCTATTATTTTCCTCAATATATGTTTTAGAAAGAGAACTTTTGTTACCCATCTGTCCTTACATAAGAAACTGGAGAAATTAACTTTGCAAGCATGTCACATTATCATTTGCATTCTGTTGGCAGGGGATAGATGAGTATTTTAGAGGATGTGATCTGTAAGTGTTTCAAATATTTGGGTTTTGGAGAATGTGTACTTAATTGTAAGAAGCGCCTGTTGCTTTAGCCAGTTCTGGGTAGTGAAAATGAAAAGGCAGCACCTCTCCAATGACCTCTAGACAGGAACAAGTATCCTTTTCTTAATCCCCCTTTCACCCTATTGTTACTTTGTTCTCTCTATTGAAAAAGCAGAGTTAAATTTTTAAGAAATTTATTTGCGTACATAAGTGGAGATTCTGACAGGGAAAGGCAAGGTGCGGAAAAAAAAAAAGGATGGGTGCTACAGGTGCTTTCAGGGAGCACCCTTTAAGATCTTGGGGTTAATCTTTTTGATATTTAGAAAAGTCAATCATTTGTAAATTGTCGCCAGTGCTTTAATTGGCCAGCATAGAGAAACGAGGGTACCAACAGGTGACACACACCGTGGCTTGCGCTTCCTTACCAGGTACGTCGAGGTGAAGTACCGGTGACCTCTGTTGGGGTGAGAAGAATCGTTCTCAGTGTGAGATACAAACGTTTCCCTTAGATTGAAAGAGCCGCAGGCTCTCCAGTGATTGCCGTTACATGTGTTCTCCTTCGTTGTTGACCGTTTGTTCCTGTGCCGTTGCTGCAAATCCTTGAGCTCACACGGTGGCTGGTTGTCTCAATACCTGAAGGATTATGTGGGTAACGTGACAGGTAGAAGGTTGCTTAGGAGAGTTAGCATCCCTATTGCTTATGAAAGATTTATTGACAGCAACGTGGATCAGACTACCTCTCGGTTTGGTTTTCCTGACGTATCCCAGAATCCCCTGTTAGGCCTGAATGGCAGCCAAGTGTTAGGCCATTGGCTTTCACGGAGCGCAGTAATGGCTGCTTCTCTGTGCACGCAACAGGACGGCTGCAGAAGAAAATATTAAGGGCCTTTTGTCTGACAATAGTTCAAATTTGATTTAAGAGATTTAGAGACCTGTTATTTGTGGACGGGAAGCTAGTTGCCAATACAAATACGAGGTAGATCGGTCAACTTACATACAACTGATTTGACAAGCATCTGTTATAATACTGAAGATTTGTAAACACTAAACAATGTTTTTACCTCCTTAAAAGTTTTGAGAACTTGCCAGTATTGGCAGGAGGCAGAGACTCTGAAACGTGCTTCAAGAAACATGCCAAAACCATTGTGGCCTTTTCACCTTTAGTAAATTTTTTTTCCCACTCTCTCTTAAAATGTTGGATTTTTTTTTTCTTCCAAAATGCCATTTCCCCCACTACATAGCTCCCAAAATAAGATTTTTTTCCCTTTTAAAAACTTGTACAATAATTATTGCTTCAAGCCTCAGCTTTTTCATTGGTAGGAAGTTGAAATCTTACAACACACGTATAAACACTGGAAGCTAGTGCAGAATCAGTCATTCTTTAAAAGTGGAGGTGATTTCTCCTAAGACTGAATCAGATGCTAAAATACAATACATAAACCACCTTCCAATTTTTTTCCCCTCTAAATCCAGTGGTGTTAGAACTGTCTGAATTTTGTGGCTGATAAACAGTAACAAGGGTAATGAAATTGGAGTGATTCCATAAGCCTGAGAATTTCATCTCGTTAAAAGTATAAAAGAGTAAAACCATTTTATGCCCTTAATTTGGTCTTTATTTGAGTTGTCCTTCTGTATGTATCGTATGACAACTTGGAGATATTATGGAATTGTGGCAAATGGCTTTCTTTGTGGGCGTGTAACAGTAAAGCTAATTTATGACCAGTCTTTACCAGATGATCTGAATCAGAATCTACAATATACCCGGCACGTGGCAAGGTCACAATTTAAGTTGTTAAGGTCATAACCTTAGCCACCAGGCATTTGACCTTTTAGATAAAGTTAACCTTTGTTCATTAGTAGGCACTCAACCGAGAACTTTCTGGAGAGTTTTTTTTTTTTTTTTTTTTTTAACTGCGTCTGTATAACTTCTGGTAATGTAATCAGATTCTAGAAAGATTCTCAGTTGAGTTCGGTAAATTTTGTTGGGAGGTTCGACTTTTTAAGGACTCCTCTCTTAGATAGAGGTAAGTTGCTGTATCTAAACTATAGAATGATAGTGTCACAATTTATTTTTGATAGCTATTACCTGCTGTGAGGTGGAATGAAAGCTCTGAGGCAGCCGTGTGGAGACATTTAAAAAGTAAAATTAAATAAATAGAATTATATTTAAATCAACTGAGTAAGGTCTTTGCTAATTTTCGAGTGGCATAAGGCCCAAAGCTAAATTGCAATAAGCATCTTCACTTTTTGCAGATGAGGAATTTCCTAAGACTGGAAGTATTTTTAGTGGCCTTAACATTTGCTTTGAAAGACTAATAAATGACCAGAATTTGTCAGGTAGTTACTGCAATTGTTGATTAGCCAGTGACAGAGTGAATTGAATTTGTCCCAGTGTCCTAACATGAGTAGTGTTAGTTTTAAGGTAGAAGGTGACCAATTTTACACAGTACTGTTTTAGTACAGCAGCTACTGGTTGCTTCCATGCTGGCCCTGCTGCTCCCTTTGCTTAGTTTTGCTTGGACCAGGAATAGTAACGGTCCTGTCACTCACTGAAAGAGCTGTTTGCGGTGTGTCGGAAGTCTGGTACCTGTTCTGTAAACCTGTACGGCCAGTATTACTGATGACCACATTACTTGCACCATATTGTTCATTTAATCATGCTGTTGTGAATGCTCCCTTTAAATTATTTACATTCGGCCAGTTTTATTCTGATGTGCCACGTATTATTCCATTTCAACAAAGGGAGAGATAGTCCCATTCAGGTGCATTTTAGTTTTATTTTGGCTTCATGATTGCCATTCCTTCATATAGTAATAGAGAAAGCCGTGATATGCAGATAGACCAGATGGTCATGTTGACAGATTGAGAATTCACTTCCTACTGCTTCAGAGCAGGTGTAAGATTGGGAGTGTCTGTGTATGAGCGTGTGTGTGCTTCGTGTGCATGTGTGTGCACATTCAGGCTGCACACAGAGTGCTCTTTAGAGCACTGCAAATGATTTCTTTTTTTAAAAAGCTGTTACTTTAAATACACTGTAACTATATGTGTAAGGTTAGCGGAGCATATAGAATAAGGATTGTAAACATTTTTAAGTGACTAATGTTAGATTGTTATAGTTTATAATTTTATGCTGAATTAGTTACGGTAATTTCTTAATTTTTAAGTGACTTAGTGCATTAGTTTGCATCAGTATTGCATATCTAAAATATGTTCAGTATATTTTGTTAGCAGGCATACATGCGTATGTGTGTATTTATGTTCAAGTTTAGGACGAGCATTATGTAATTACACTTTTTCAGTACCTCAGTAAACTCCTTAGTAGAAGGGTGTGCAGCTAGTTTCTGGGATTTAGAATAATAAGCTGTATTCAGAAAAAGAGGGAGTAAGACTAATACACAGTGATGTTTCAAATTAAAAGAGTAAGTACCACCCTGTCTCAAACTCTAACCGTAATCTTAAGCTAAACTCAAGGTAGATTTTGTGGCTGACTGATCCATTCCGAATTATTGGTATATGCACCGTTTTAGAAAATTTCATTTATTTTTTTGTCTTTTAATTCTTTAAAGGAAATAGCACCAACAGTCAACAGACTTGAGATAAATGTGGCTTTTATGTCCTTCAATGTTTGTGTAACTTGAGGGTAGTAACAATATCCTTTGTCTAGAATATAGTGAAAAAGATGGAAATTCAAAGGCAGAGAGGGTATAGGAATAGGGAGGAAAGGTTGTTCGGAGTAAACTTATGAACGGAGGTCAGCTCGTTTATGGCTAAGAGGTTTGAATGTTGGTAAGAAATTTCCCAATGCTGCTGGCTTAGATTTGCCTTGTCTTCTTTTCCACCCAGTGATGAATAGCATTAATTTAAACCTATTTAGGGCTAGTGTGGGAGAAACCACAGCCTTTGTTGTGGTCACTGCTGTACACAGTAGGACTGGGTGTTTCACTTGGTTAAGGCCTCAAGCTGCTTCCACAGGATGCAGAATGGCCTGTCAGTTTTTAAAAACTTGCATAGAAGCAGCAACAATTCTAATTGCTTGCAAATGTTAATATAGATTATTGAAAGCAATTCTGAGGTTAGAATAGAAGCAAAAACATGAAATACAGATTGAATTCACTGAGAATGTTAAACACCAGTTTATTACCATCTCAGCAATAATTTCCCCATCTTTATTTAGAGGTTAAATCTTGTTTTTAAATATATTATAAACTCTACGTCCTTGCGAGGTGGGAGGTGTGGGGTAAAGGGAAGGAAGAAGTCAGGTGGAGGAGGAAGAGAATGAATGAACTGGCATGCTTTGTTAAGAAACACAAAACTGTGAATTTAATCGCAAATGGAGATGCTCTCAAAGTGTTTTGGTTTAAGTAGTGACTGTAAAAGGATCCCAAGCACCTAGGTATCAAGTGGAGAATTTTATAATCCGTCCCCCTGCGTGCGTGTTTTGGCACCATTTGTTTCAGACTCAGAGAGTGTTTGGGGCTTTCGGAGTTCCTGTTCAAAATTTTAGAAAAGAAAACTTTTGCGAAAATTCTTTTTATCTTTTGAAGGGTCCCGTAAGGGACACTGTGACATGCATAAACTTGGGAAAGAGACTGTTGAGACGTTTATGATTATTACCATCTTGCTTTCTAAAGTGATAACTTACAGTGTTATCAAAATTTTGGCTGTTGTTTAGGCAACTGTAAGATACAGATTATTGATCTAAACTTTAGAGTCCCTCTGAACTTAGCAGAATTGTCTAGCTGCTGCCAAGACAGAAACAACTTTTACCCTAGGTCTTTCCCAGAATATTAGCAAACAACGCTTCATGTGTCCTTACGATCATTTCACTTTCACAGTGTAAAAGTATATTTTCTCTGATAACAGCACTAGCCCTCCTATGAATATTCTAGTTAAATAAACATGGCTTGTGAGGCAGAGAAAGAAGTCCGCAGTTGACAAATTGTGACAACCACGTGGAGAGGATATTTTTGCCGTTCTGTTTGCAAAAGCAACTAAATAAGACAAAATTAAGAGAAAAAAGTTCTCTTTTTCTTGATACGTATCTTGGCCTGTGTTGGTCTTCCTTGAAGCATAATATATTGCTAATCCCAAACCTAGAAATGATCAGGGCAATGATAATAGCTAGAGATTGAAGTAGAATAGCTTTAGTGTTCTTTGAGACCTTTAAACTTACTTCTCTTCATGTCTTTCACACGCTTTCCTAGTGGTAAATATTTTGGACCTAGATCAATTGAAAGTAAAGAAAAGGACATGGGGGAAGAAAGGAAGGCAGGAAGGTGAACTTTTTATTGAGTTGTCTGTTTTGCGGCAAGCATTATCCTGAGTTTTGCCATACATGGTAGTTTTCTTTTCTCTCTCTCTGTCTTCCTTTCTTATTCTTTTCTTTAAAAAATCATGGCAATATTGTAAATAAATATGTGTTCTTCATTTGTGCAGGCAAAAATAAAGTCTCAGAGTATCCAAGTGACATGTGTATAGTAAGATTAAAACCGAGGCCTTCTGATTCCAAACCCACTTCTCTTCCACTTACAGTTAAGATCCACTCTGTATCCCTCTCTCTTATCCTGTCGTATGGGGGTTGGGTGTCATTTAAATGGTATCCCACACCTACCTTGAATCAGAGGGAAAGAAAAAAGTCAAAATCCAGACCCTTCCCATGGAGACGTTTTAACTGTGGACTCCAGTTCCGAGGCACAGAATGAGTCCATACTTGGCTAAGAGAGGGAGAAAATGTTCTTATGCTTTGGTCAGTGTTGGGGTCCAAAGTCTGGAGTGACTTGTTCTTTCTTGTTTTTAGAATGTTGAAGTTCAGTGAATACAAGCACTGTAACAGGTTTAAGATCCCCTCCCCCCCTTTTTCTAAGATAGATGAATTGGTTCTAGGTGTTTTGGGAAGCCACTGAGAATTAAAGCAAGCATTAGTTTGAAAATCAGAATTGCACGTAATATTTTACGAGGTAAAATTTGTACATATTTTCTTATGTGAACAAAAGGTATATTTCTAACTTCTCTTCATGATTAGATAAAAAAATTTGTTTACATTACTCTAAACAGATCCTTTGATTATGGCCTCGTGTATCATTATTTAAAAAAAAAGCAAAAGTTGAGTTTTATTTGTTAAAATTGTTTTTTAATATTAAAGAGAAAGAAAAAATGAAAAGAGGAACAAGGTTCATCTTAATGCCCTTAAATGACTGATTAATTGATGGATATATTTAATACCCTTATTTTCATATCTTTAAACTGAAGCAAGATTAATTCTTAATGACCTCAGTGTAAAAATTCAAAGCCCCATTCAACATGAATTATCTAATTGTAAATAGAAAAAAAGACCAGTAATTATAATTTATACTACATTCATTATATGTCTATTAATTCTTCTAGGGTTTATTTAAAAAATAAGCTGCTGAGCTGAATTTATATTGAATAAAATAGAAATGTAGCTTTCTTTTTAAGTTGCTTTTTTAGAAATGCTAATAAATTAAAAGTTAGGGTTGTTCGGAGTCACTGTCAGTTATGCCAGAAAGAGAAAACTGAAGTGTATGAGTAAAAGTATAAATTGGAAACGAGAGGATTGGAATAAAAAAATAGGATTCACACCCCATTGTCCCATACTGCATCCCTTTTGATGTCTCTGATGAGTGTTTATGGTGGTCCCAATAACCTCTGAGTTTCCAGACCAAATAGTTTTCAGAGCATATATATTCAGATAAATATTTTAATGGCTGTTTTCGTAGGTTAAAAATGTGAGGTGAAACAAAAGTAACAATAAGACGTATCTTTAAAAACGAATACAATTTCAAAATTTGTATGTATGTCTGTTTAGCATCTGCCATTGTCAGGCTGTTGTCTTTGTTGCTATGGTTTGGGTGATTTTATTTCCTTTTGTAATTTTGCCAGCCCATGATTGGATAGTGCAACATGTTCATGCTGTTGTGGAAGATGTATCTGTGGTGAGTTTTATAGCTTGATCTGAGTGGTAATTCTTGGTATGGACAGCTATTTATTTGTCAGTGGATAATAGGAACTTGTGCTACTATATCAATTGTTTAATTTTCAAAATTAGGGACATCTTATTTACTATGGGGAACTCAGAACTGTCTCTGCTGTTATGTGCCTGCCTCTTCCCCTATTGGAAGCATCTCGAATTCTGCGTATTTTAATCTTAAAGGGATTATTTAATTTTAAACTCCTACATGCAGTGAATATTCTACATGCAGGATCCCATCATTGTCACTTTCAAATATTCCATTGCCTTTCAAAGGAGCTGACATTACAAGTCCTTAGGTTGACAAATTCTCATCAACTTTTGTGAAAAATTTGGCTGCAGAAGGAGTAAAGTCAAAAGAGGGCCATAGACAGATGGATTTCAGTGTTTAGATGACATCAAGCCCTTCTCCGTGGCATTTTTAAACATTCCAAATGAGTGAGGAATGGAGATGCTTAAAGAGCTCACTATAGAATGAGTAATTAAGATACTATGTATCTGCATGTTAACCTTTGTAAGCATCCTATTCAACAGAGCTGTATGGGCTCAGACACCATGGCAGATTAACAGTGAAAATCATAAATATCTTTTATGCTGAACACAATTTGTAAATAGTATTAGATATTAAAGATGTTGATGGAAACCAACGTAGAGCTGAGAACATAATTTTAGCATTAAGTAATTGGGAGTTAAAGATGAGTGGGTTACAAACGTTTAAGGTCAAGCAAGGGTTCTGGATAAGAATTTGGCAAAAGCCGCTCGGTATCTTTGTGTGACCATAGCAAGATTTTCGCACGGACGCATATTGTATGAAAAATTAGTAGGTTACTAATGTCTCTGATTCATTTAGTTGGCTTTTCCTCCCCTTCTTTTAAATGGTGGAGGTTCTCTTTTTGGAGAGGAGTTTCAAGTAACTTCTGAGAATGAAGTCTTTGTAACTTGATGCTGTTCAACAGCATAACTATTGTTGTATGTTCCTGTCAGGGAAGGATAGTCATTGCAGTACTTTTATTGTATGGGCTCTTAGTATGTGACAAGGACTTTTATTAAGAATTCTTTCTTTTTTTTTTTTTTTTTTTTTGTGTTAGATGTACTTTTGGAAGTCCCTCCTCCTCCCTACCCAGTCAAGAATTACAGAGGTTTTAAATAACAATCAAATGATTTTTAAAATTATTTTCTTGGTGTATCCACTGTATGGACAAAAGTCTTATTTTTAAGGAAGGTTCTGGAATTCGTGTGCTTTTAGATTTTCCGTAAAATAAAGTGGGAGAAGTAATAGAAAAGTGCCATCTCATCGGGGCCAGGATGTACACAGTTCTTTGGAGAATGAGGATATGACAGCCTGAAATGTTAGGGTTGAAGAACTAATTGTTCTAAAGATATTTGCTCCTCATCTCAGAAAAGACGGCAAACATGCAAAATGGATAAATGTAATCCTTTGTACTTTTACCACCTACATTTTTAAACTACAGTGACTCTGATTTCTCTAGAAAGGTCAGAGGTTTCAGACAGAAAGCTTTGTAATTCTTCAAAGAGAGACATTTTCAATTTTGCTGTATAAAGACTGATTATGCACAGCTTTTTTACTTTATTTACAGTTGAGCCTCAGAGGTTCTGGGGTGGGGGCAATGCTGAATCCGTGAAGACGTGTCATGAGACAGCAGAAGTGGATGGAAACAGATAGATTGGGGAGGAGCACAGATTCCCACTTAGAGATGCACATTTCTGGGCCTTTATTACCAATCGCCTTGTTTAAAAGTGAAGACAGGACAGTGCCTTTTGCTCTGTACGCAGAGCGTTCTGTGATAGACTCTAAATATTTTGGGCATCTCCAGGAATTTACGTATCTGGGTGCCTTTTCTTAGGGTTGGCTTCGTTGGTTTTTCTAAATTGTGGATACGGGCTTCTCTGGTTTTATGTGGGTTTCTTTGTTTCTATTTTGTTTTCCTTTTGGACCTCTCCAAGTTTGGGAGAATTGTTCATGTTGGGTGGCGGGGGTGAGCAGAGATGGTAGTTGACTTCTGTTGTGGGTTACTCCCATTATTCGGGGAAACAGAGGCTCAGAGAGTGTTAGTAACTCACTCAGGGTTTTGCCAAGAGTAAGTGGCGAAACCAGGATTAAAGCCAGATCCATCGGAACCCAGACTTGTGTGGTTAACCTCTATAATATTTAAATTGGCTTTTCATATATATTATTTTATTAGCTTTTCACATAAACCTTAAATTTAGGTAGGGGAGCTTTTTGTTATAATTACCTTTCTGCAGATGAAGACGCAGAGAGGCTGAGTAACATCTCCATGGTATGATGGTTAGTTAGTGTTAGGGCTTTTTATCTCCAGGGTGTTCCCCAAGATATCAGGCTCTCTGAGCTCCACCCCTGAATTTATGGATGGGGTAAAAGTTTTCACTGGAAGTATGTAACAGTGCTGAAAGCCATGGTTTTCTCTGAAGCTGAAAAAATAGTGAGCGACTAGAGCTTTTTCTGGTTTGTTAATAGATTTCAGTGTTTCAAACCTTGAAGGAAGCGGTCTTCATTTTACAAGGTGAAAACACTAAGTGCATGCATCCCAGGAGCTCCGAAGATAGAACATTCTTGTGTGAATTGGAGGACCACTGTAGCCTGTTGTTACCACAGGCTCTTTGGTTGGTGTTGGCATAGAAAATCTACCTCTGTTGCCTTCGTTGACAGATTCTACCCCATCACTGGCAACTCGATTCAGGAAACATATTTTGAGCGCTTGCTACCTGTTAGGCACCGTGCTAGATGCCAAGGATACAAAACTGAAGAAAATACTATGAGACGAGCTGATGCCATCTTGGGTGAAATTGATCCAGAAACTAAGATTTCAAAGCTTTTGATGTTTTTGAAGTAGGATCCTTACAAACTAATAGCCCATAGGAAGCTTTTTTTTTTAATTAAAAAAAAATTTTTTTAAATGTTTATTTATTTTTGAGACAGAGAGAGAGAGAGCACGAGTTGGGGAGGGGCAGAGAGAGAGAGGGAGACACAGAATCTGAAACAGGCTCCAGGCTCTGAGCTGTCAGCACAGAGCCTGATGCAGGGCTCGAACCCACGAACCGTGAGATCATGACCCGAGCCGAAGTCGGACGCTTAACCGACTGAGCCACCCAGGCGACCCTTGTTTAAAATTTTTAATGTTTATTTTCAAGACAGAGAGACACAGAGCATGAGTGGGAGGATGGGCAGAGAGAGCGAGGCACAGAATCCAAAGCAGGCTCCAGGCTCCAAGCCCAGCGCGGGGCTCGAACTCACGAACTGTGAGATCACGACCTGAGCTGAAGTCAGACACTTAACCGACTGAGCCACCCAGGTGCCCCATGGAAGTTTTAAACATTTGCAGAACCAGCTGTTGCTGTTGCCTTCTTGCTGTACCATTGGTACATGTTGAGGAATTCTCTTCATTTGATCATACTTCTACTACGTTGTTAAATTTTCAGTTTTCTTATGTCAAAACTATCTGTGGAAGTGGAAAGAAAACCCAAGCAGATACAGGACCGGGCACAGGTGTTTTTTATTACTTAATAGTTCACTGTGGCATGTTGGTGCACAAAAAAGTTCTATTTCTTCTTTAGAGGCCATCCTTCTTGTAATGCCGAAGGATAAAACAGAGTTATAGGAAAACTAAACAGCAGGAGAATGAGGGAGTGACAAACAGAAAGGAAGGGAAGGCCTTGGAGAGCAAGCCATGGTGAATTCATTTGGCAGTTGGTGGTAGTTCCTAAAACACAGCCAAGTCTCAGTATTATAGCCACTTAAATTCTCTGTTTTCCTCTATCTCTGAAGAAAGTTAGCAATCTTGAGACTTTTACACTGAAGTGGATTTTAAGTTGTCCGAGGTCTCAAGCTGCTTTGCCTTTCTTTCTCCTGTGAAAAGAAAACAGATATGGATTGCATTCAGACAGAAAGCACAGAAGAGGTCCTATATGTGCGAGTGTGTGTTAGTGTGTTAATGGGACAGCTGTGAGGGTCTTCTGGGAAAGTGTGTACAGATGGTGATAGGAAGGAGAACTATCGCATGTCTGATAAATGAAACACAAATAACGACCCAAAAATCTGGTGGTCCCAAACAGTGGATATTGGAGTTTTTTGTGTTTTTTTTCCTTTTTTTTTTTGGTTCTCTGTTCTATCTGCTTATTGTTTAATCTGAGAGTGAAATCTGTTTGCCCAGCCAATAATAAGTGTGCTTTTCTTTATATAGAGTGCAGAACAAATGATTTGTTCTGTAATTATTTTCAAAAGGCAGAAAATCTGTGTGTAACATTGAGAATGGCATGGGATTGTCATAGAAACTCACTCTGAACACTGTAAATAAAAATGGTTGGGGATTAGTCACAGTACCATGTGGGACATCATGAAACTGAAGACAGATTTCTTTGTTTTACAGGCGGTAAGAGAAGTGAGGCAAACTTGATAGAGTTCATGGGATGTTAGCAGTTCATTTCCTCCAGGGAGAACCATGTTGTCTTCAGATTAAATAAGCCACCTGGATACAGACTTTAGAATTTACCTGATGCTTTTAGCAACAGCTGATGTTCCCTTTATTCTAAGAGTGTTTTATCTCCAGATAATGGAAGTTTAACAAGTTTGAAAATCTCTGTTTTTGCTAACTCATCTTCAGAATCTCCCCCCTTCACTTCCCCTATACCTTCTTTCCTTGTAATCTTGAATAGCATTTTTATAGTTCTGGCCTTATTCTGGTTTCTTTCACGTGATATGAGTAAAGCTGAACACATTAACCCTAAGCAGACTTCATTAATGTAGTATATTTTAAATCCTATATATTCAGATTAGAATTATGACTCTGCAATATAATACCCTTTTCTGTTTTTAAATCTGTTATTTAGGAGGAAGTTGTTTCAGAGTACTCTCATTGTCTGGGTCCAACATCTGGAAAAGGAATTGTTTGTCTTTAAATTTGGACTGAATCCCCAATTGCAGATTCCCACCAGGGTGATGTTTCAATAAACTCTAATGTGTCAGCTTTGGATCCTTGAACTTTTAGAGGTAGGAGCTGACCTCTGAGAGGGGGTTTCAGGATGTAAGGAACTTAGTGTGTGGAATGACTCATGCTTCTGACAAGGCCACTTTCACGATGCTGTGCGTTATCGAATGTTCCTATTTGTAATCAAGAGAGTAGCTGCCATATTTAAATGAGGGTAAGGTGTATTTCGACAAATGTGGGATAATTAAAGTGAGTATATTCCCTTTCTAGATTGAGTTAACAGTGAATACAACTAACCTTGAAATTGGAGAGTGCACATGCGAGGTGATAAATGAGAATTTTGGTGCATGGAGTATACAGGGACAGGCTGCCTTCTTGCCGAAGGCTGTGGTCACACCTCGTATCGTTGTAAATGTGCATATATATATATGTATATATATATATATATATATTTTTTTTTTAATATATTTTCTGTTTTTTTAAATTTTATTTTAGAGCACAAGCAGGGGAGAGGGGCAGAGGGAGAGAGAGAGTGTGAATCCCAGGCAGGCTGCATACTTACTACAGAGCCTGATGTAGGACTCAATCCTACAACCTGGGGATCATGACCTGAGCCAAAATCAAGACTCAGACCCTCAACCGACTGAGCCACTCAGGCACCCATATGTTATGTATAATATATACAACATATATCTCTATCTCTATATCTCTATCTCTATCTCTATCTCTATCTCTATATCATTCCTTCTACTGAGCACATCCTCACTCACCTTTAATTGGTTAACATTGCTTAGGCCTTCTTCTGACCCCAGCACTTGCTGAGGGCCCCTTCCCGACATTTCCATAGTGTCCTGTTAGCACTGTGTAGTGCTCACCGTTAGAACTTCATGCATCGTAATAAAATGATCTGTCTTCCAAATTGGGCTGTGATTTCTTTATGAGCAGAGACTGAGTTGTATTTATTTTTGTGTACCCTCCCCCATACGGGTATGTAGGGCTCACCACCTGGTGTGTGTTCAGTACGTTTGTTGAGCTAGTGACCAAAGTGGAAAATCAGGCTTGAACAAAGCAAAAAGTTGTGAGATGTTTATAATATGGATTGAAAAATGAGGTGACATATAATATAGCTTTT
Organism: Herpailurus yagouaroundi; assembly: GCF_014898765.1. Taxonomy (NCBI): domain Eukaryota; kingdom Metazoa; phylum Chordata; class Mammalia; order Carnivora; family Felidae; genus Herpailurus; species Herpailurus yagouaroundi. Next base: position 50,314,400 of record NW_024412388.1, read on the forward strand.
GTTCCCTCAGGAATACTGAATTTATGCTTAATTTTGTTGTTGTTGTTTGGTCAGAATGATTTTCCCTTCTCACTTTATCATGTTAACTGATTTTTGTTTCTTCACCAAAATCCAAAGTTTCATGTTAACGCAAAGGAGGTACTGACATGTGAATAATCATTAATTCTGAAAATAAAGGTTTTGTGATGCTAGACTATTTATAAAAAAATCATTCAGGCTGTTTGTTTTCCCATCTAAGATCCTGGTCTTGACTTTTATCTGAACTGTGTACCTAGGAAAGTGATCAAGTTGTAAAGCCACCGCTCCAACTTCTTTGTGAGGGAGTCCCCTTTATCCACCAGCAGGCATTTATCAAGTACCTACTGTGTGCTCAGTGCCCTGCTGGGAGGGAGAGTAAAGGATATCAGCTTCATGCTTGAATTTTTAAAAAGCATGATCTTGATTAAAAATGGAGCACTCTTGGGGCGCCTGGGTGGCGCAGTCGGTTAAGCGTCCGACTTCAGCCAGGTCACGATCTCGCGCTCCGTGAGTTCGAGCCCCGCGTCAGGCTCTGGGCTGATGGCTCGGAGCCTGGAGCCTGTTTCCGATTCTGTGTCTCCCTCTCTCTCTGCCCCTCCCCCGTTCATGCTCTGTCTCTCTCTGTCCCAAAAATAAATAAATGTTGAAAAAAAAAATTAAAAAAAAAAATGGAGCACTCTGCTCAGGATGGCACCCATTTTTGTTTGTTTTTGAACCCCGCACTGTCTTGCTCTGCAGGGAAAGTGTTTGTGGATCATACCCTTACCTTAAGTGAGAATTTCCAGGCTTGTCTGTCCTTAACCAAGCAGGGTACCTTTTGGCATGGTTCGAGAGGCCAGAGGCAGTAGTAGTAGAAGAGTTAAAGATCAGAATGAAGGCGTTGGGCCCCATTGTATGTGGTGACTCCTCTAAGTTCCCCCTGCTAGCTAGTGCTGTGCCCTCATTAAAACTGTTAGACCAATTTCATTAGCTCCAAAATGCACCAGCATATGTAAATCTTCTTTGTTTAATTGGAGACCTATTGATTGTAGGGTAACATAAGCCTCTCTAAGGGAAACAGAACCCAACTGAAGATAAGAGTTTCTTCCCCCCCAACACATACAGCATTCATGATTTTATTTCTCTAGGCATGTTCATTATCAACACCGTTCCACTGCAGATTTTCCCGTAAAGTGTTTCCGTCTGGCCCCGTCTTCATATCTAAAACCTCCTACTGGTTTCAGCAAAGGATAATGGAAGCATTTTGACAGAATATACATTACTGTCTTCCATTTTTTTTTCTCTGAAACTTTAAAAATAATGAGAAACAAGAACTTTTAAAATCATATGAAAATCAATTTTCTTGAAAACTGAAAATGAAGCACATTCTTTTGTGCTTTCATAGACTATTAAAGGGGACCAAAATCTGGACATCTTCTTTAGGTGAACAGTCACTAAAAATATTCTAGTGGGGAATGAAAACTAGAATGTAATTTTTTTTTTCAGTTACATCCTAATTGGACCTCAGAGCTGCAGAGAGGATAGTGTGCCTGCCTGTACTTTGCAAAGTGGTAGAAAGTGTGGGATTTGACCAGTGTACTTCGTAGGATTGGAAAATTTTATAACTGTTAGGCTAATGAAAACACTTGCATTTTAATATGTGTCTCCTTGCAATTCCATTCTTGTTTCTGAAGTATAAGATTCAGGTCAAGGTCAATGCATAGCTATGTAATAAGAATCTTGAGAAGGAAAAATATCTGTTGTGATACTGTAGGTTGTCATACAATAATTCAGAAATTCTTTGAATGACAAAAGCACTAGCCCCAGACTGTATTGAAGAAGTAAATATCTATTTTTCCTTTCTTAAAATTGTAGGAAAAATTATGTTTAAGAACTTGAATTAGAAAGCATTCTAATTTCTCTCTTAGAGGATTATTGATTTCTAAAGGAGATGTTTAATTAGTGAAATTATAGCATCTGGAAAAAAATTGGTTATTTTCCAGTTTTATTCTGTAGTTGAAGCTATCACGATGAATTCGTGGCCTTTCTTGTATTCATCTTCTCTTGTTTGGTGTTGCTAGCTGAGCACCTCTCAGGGTGAGGAGTGTGTACTTAGATGGCATATAGTGGAGGGATCTTGACTAGTAGACAGTAACTTTATATCAGCGGCTATAATGCTTATCAGTGAAATTCTAACTTATTTGATTATTACTTAATTCTCTGATTATATTTTTGCATCTGGTGATCACCTTTTTTCTGGCAAAGTATGGATGGAAAGACATTGCTATTTCATTTTCTTATTTCAGCATACCTGGGAAGGCATTTTGAAGTAGAATGTCTTTTTATTTTTTATTTATTTATTTATTTTTAATTTTTTTTTTCAACGTTTATTTATTTTTGGGACAGAGAGAGACAGAGCATGAACGGGGGAGGGGCAGAGAGAGAGGGAGACACAGAATCGGAAACAGGCTCCAGGCTCGGAGCCATCAGCCCAGAGCCCGACGCGGGGCTCGAACTCACGGACCGCGAGATCGTGACCTGGCTAAAGTCGGACGCTTAACCGACTGCGCCACCCAGGCGCCCCTAGAATGTCTTTTTAAAGAACAGTGTAATCTGTGTACCTGTAAAACACATGTGCTGGAATTCTGACCAGGCTCCTAGTGAAACAGGGACGGCCTCCTTTCAGTTAAATTCATCCTTGTGGACTGCATGCCACTCCTGTTCAGTCAGGTTTTCAAATTTTTTTCTCTTGGAGACAATTCATAGAAACTCAGTTCTTTAACTGAGTTATTTATAAGACGACATTCTCATTGGAAGGCAGCTTTGTATTCCTCTATCATCCCCTCTCTGCCAAACCACAATACCACCTTGTTGATTTCTTCACACACACAGAGAGATGTGTGTGTGTGTGTGTGTGTGTGTGTGTGTGTGTGTGTGTGTGTGATATGACATACAGTATATGATGTGTGTGTGTGTGTGTGTGTGTGTGTGTGTGTGTGTATTACTGCCCAACCATCTACAATAAATGTGGATCGTCCTTTCTTAGTCCCTTCCCAGGAATAGAAGTTCTTTGAAACCAAGTATAATCAGGACATAAAATGCAATGTTAAAAGGCTGACTGATGCATTTTAAGTCAAGCAGAAATGTGGATTATCTGCTGTTTGAATTTGTCCATACGGGAGTTTCCTCCTTTATCACAGCATCCTCCCTGTTGGCATGGGGAGCCGAGATTGGATTCAAAATACAAATTATTTATATCATTCAAGTAAAAAAGAATGAAGATTCCCACCCCTCAATTTGATTATTCATACATTTTCTAAGAGAAAAAAGGGACAGTGTTATTAAAATAAGTCAACATAGATATTCAGTTGTATTTCTTTTAAAACTTTTTAGGACTGTTGCTGAAAGACTCTAAGATATTGTGAAAAATCCTTTATTTTAATAAGCATTACTGGTTTGATTTCATTATTTTCACTTTGTTTTTCAATGTAAGAATATATGTAAGATATTATAACAACGACCTGTGAATCTACAACTGCACTCAAGAAGGAGAATATTACTAATACCTTGCATTTACTTCTATGTTCCCTGAAAATATCATCCATTATCCTGAGTATTGTGTTTACTGTTCCCCTCCTATGAAAGAAAAATGTTTTCACCACATATATGTGTATCAAATATCTTGTTAAGTCTTATTAAGTTTTATAAAAATTATGTATACATACATGTATGCATATATATACACATACATATGTACGTGATCCTGGAAATTGCATTTTCATGCAACATTATGTTTCTAATGTTGCTAAGTGTACTGTAATTTATTCTTCTTTCTTGTGTAATATGCCATTTAGTGGTGGATTGATGGGATATTTCTAGTTTCTTGCAACTAACAAGTGTTATGTATGGTAGGTAACCTGTTTAGCGGAGCATATGTATAAGGTTTTCTTTAGGGTATGTACCTAATAGTGGAATTGTTGAATCACAGAGTGTGTAAGTGTTACATTTCAAAAAAAGATACTGTTATTTTATTAACTATTTGTATCTGTTTACACTCTCACTAGCGGTAGCACTGTACAAAAGATTCTGTTTTCTCCAACACTCACCAATGCCAGATTTTTTACTTTTTGCCAGTCTGGTAACTATAAAATGATATTCTATTGCAGCCTTAATTTGCATTTCTAATTTTATTAATAATGAGATGAAACATCTTTTTGTATATCTGTAAGCCACTATTTTTTCTGTGAAATCAATGCTCATGTCTTTTACTCATTTTTTTTTTCCTATTTTGTTGCTTGTCTTTTTCTTGTTGGTTTGTTAGGAATTCTATATATATCCTGGATTCTACTTTTTTTGTGTTATGTGTTTGCAAATATCTTTTCATAACTTGTGGCTTATTTTTTCATTTTCTTTAAGATATCGTTGATGTACACAAATTCTTGATTTTAATATAGTAAAAGTTTATTAATCTTCTGTTTTACAGTTGGTGCTTTGTGTCCTGTTTAAAATACCATTCTTTACTCTGAGTTTGGAAATAGATGGTATTTTTTATACATCCTTAAATGTTCATCTGACATTTACATTTGCATTCCGTTTGGCATTTATTTTTGTGTGTCATGTGAGGTAGGGATCCAGTTTCATTTGTTTTTCTATGTGAATAACAGTTTCCACTTTATCACTTATTGAATAGTTTCTCTATTCCCCAAATGATCTTCAATGGCACCTCTGTCATTTGTTAAGTTTTCATATTTCTGTGGGTCTGTTTTTGGGTTCTCTGTTCTAGTGATTAATTTGTCTATCCTGTACCAACAACATGCTGGTTCAGTTGCTAAGCCCTTATAATTAGCTTTGATATGAATTTTTTTTAACCTTTATTCATTTTTGAGAGATTAGAGCGCAAGCAGGGGAGGAGCAGAGAGAGAGGGAGACACAGAATCCGAAGCAGGCTCCAGGCTCTGAGCTGTCAGCACAGAGCCCAGCCCAATGTGGGGCTTCAACCCATGAACCTTGAGATCATGACCTGAGCCAAAGAAGTCGGACACTGAACCAACTGAGCCACCCGGGTGCCCCTCTTTTTTTTTTTTTTTTTAACTTTCTTTTTATCTTTTGGCCACCTTCAACCATTTCCCCCATCTCCCAGCCCCCATCTCTGGCAGTCATCAATCTGTTCTCTATACCTGTGAGCTTGGTTTATTTTATTTCTTTTAGATTGCATATATAAAATGTCATATGGCATTTGTCTTTCTCTGTCTGACTTACCTTGTATAGAATAATGCCCTCAAGGTCCCTTCATATTGTCATAAATGACAAGATTTCTTTTTATGACTAAATAATACTACATTTGTTCTTCACCTGTGGATGGGCATTTAGGTTGTTTCTGTATCTTGCCAAGGGTATGTAATGCTGCAGTGAACATGGAAGTGCATATATCTTTTTGAATTAGTGTTTTCATTTTCTTGGGATAAATACCCCGAAGTGTAATCGGTGGATCATATGGTAGCTCTATTTTTAGGTTTTTGGGAAGCCTCCATATTGTTTTTATGGTGGCTGCACCAGTTTACGTTCCCACAGCAATGCACAAGAGTTCCCTTTTTATCTACATTCTCACCAGCACTTGTTATTTCTTCCCTTTTTAATAATAGCAATTCTAATACATGTGAGGTAATAGAATCATTTTGTCAAGTTTCATGAAAAATCCTGTGTGGATTTTGCTTAGAAATGTATTGAATCTACCCTTGAATTGAAGGGAAATTGACATCTTATTATTATCAGATCTTACTACGTCTATGAACATGGTATGCCTCTCCATTTATTTAGATTTTATCTTTCGAAAAGTTGAATTATTTTTCACCCAGGTCTTCAACATCTTTTTTGAAACCACTTATAAGTTGCGTTTTTAAAAGTATATTTTTAACTGTGTGTTTCTGGTATAGAAATACAGTCAATTCTTGTGTAATGATCTTATTATATCCAGCTGTTGTTACATATTTTCAGCCAGTGGTTTGTAAATTTTTTTTTTTGACTACTGTGCAGCTAATCATATCAAATGCAGGCAGTAGCATTTTCATTTCTGCTCTTCCAATCTCAGGCTTTTATTTCCTTGCACTTCTCACTTCATTGGCTAGTACCTTCAATTCAGTATTGAATTAACCTGTGAAGGTAGGCGTCCTTGACTTTTTCCCCTTGGTTTCCTATTTATTTTTTATTTGTGAACAAGACTGAATTAATGCCTTCCTGTTTAATGCTACATTTGCTGATCACGTTTTCATCAGAGAAAACGTAAGACCTTACCTTGTTTTGTTAACTTTGCTCCAATTTTTAGGACTATGTTTTCTCCGTGTCACCAATAACCAAAGCCTCAAACTCTCCTGGAAAATTACTTTATGTCAAGTGATAATACTATAAATTATTGAGTGAGTGGTGCTTTTAAAAATGTAGTCACCTAAAATTTCAAATTAAGAGGATCATTTGTATGTACTAAGCATTTTGGATACTTCAGTGGAGACAAGTACCATAGTTTGTATTGACTTGAGATTCCTTGATAAGGTGGTGTGTACATCAGCCTCTTAAATTTTGATTTGAACTGTGGAATCAATCCTTCGGTAGCATTTTTCACAATTTAAAATGCCTGGTTTGAATGGCTCCCTTTTTTTCCCTTTGCTCATGCGATTTTTGTTAAGACTTGAACAGATTCCTCCTAATCCTGTGAGCAGCCTGCAGGAAGACAACTATTAAAAGTAGAAAGCTATTAAGCAGTCAGGGGTTTATTATGCTTTAGTGTTTTGTTTAAGTCTGTTCTTAATTGGTTGATTAATGTACGTGAAGTCCTTTCCCCCCTCCATCTCTACAGATGGCAAATGGTAGGTCCCAACTGTCATTGTTCGAAAAAAAGGTTATGGTTCAAAGTCAAAGATTCCGCGATACCACGATAATCAATCATAGGAACTTGTCTCAGAGTGCCCAGCCAGGCAAAAGTTAGGGAGAGTAGTATTTACTTGGAATCCCTTAGGAGCATTTTTTTTTTCTTTTGGTGTGTTCTTGATTTTATTTAGAAAAGATTATTTAATTAATAGAAATGCCTCTGTGAATTTAGTGTCAGGCATTTAGATAAGTATGAAGAAGATTGGTAAATAAGTTTTCTGTTTATTGATTATCAAATATTGCTGGAATTTAGGCATACAGTTTTAAAATGGGTGTAACAGAGAAAGTAACATTCTTACTATATTGAGATTAACAGAACACTTTTAAAGGAACACCTTTTTACCATTTTCATGTGAAGATGATTTATAATGGTTAACTTCCTTTTTTTAGGAGGAAGAATAGAATTATGTTCTGGTATTGATCCATAAAGAGGATTTGCATTTTATTCATACTATAAAAGTACCTTTAATGGATACATTGTGGTAATTGAATCTATACTGTGTATCACTATCAAAGTATCTTTTTAATTATTTTATGTTGCATAATTCAGTAACTAAATTTAAGTCATGGGGAAGGAGATGACTGTATTATATCTTCTAAGTATAATGTATAGCCTTTAATATTCTTAAAGTGGACAGCAGTTAAGGACATTTTTAGTTGAATGCCAGAGAAAGAGAGAGAAAGAGAGAGAGAAAGAGAGAGAGAGAGGAGATTCCATTACATTCCGCACAGTATGAAACTAAGTCAAAGGAGTTTTGTTAATTAAATTCAATTGCCATCCATTAGACCGGTGGAATGAGTTGACTCTGCCAGGACGCTGACACAGCACAAGTATGCAATTTGGCTAAATGGCCATTTCTAAACCATAGCGCACATTTCTCTACTTGCTCACTTTTTTTTTTTTTTAAGTGAGAGGTTTTACTCTTGAAAAGTCAGAGAGTAACCAGTGCTTGCTGAAGGGTAAAGGTATCATTTTTATGCAGTTTATTGAGAAACAATTAGCTTTTTGTCTTGGAGATGTGTAGTTCACGTGGAGAGTTTGGGAGAAAATGATTCTTTAAAAAAGTATGCCATACCTGTAGGCAAGCATATTTTCAAACTGTACACGCACGTGTCATGGAGACCCATGTGTGTTTTAAAATTTAGTTGTCTTTTAATCGAAAGCTTTTTAAAAGTCATAATTATTCCTTGAATTTTTAAAAGCATCCTTGAAGTTGAACTACAATCTGAATATATATTTGGGGGAAGTTATAATAATTGTGGGAATTATAAAAATGAAATTTAGGTGGTGGGTATGTACATCTACATTTTGGCATAAATCGCTGCTTTTAGAGGCTTTATATGTCAGACTGATAAGTTTCTTACCATGGTGAAATGACAGGAATACCACTCAGGCATTGGCTGACACATAATTTTGACAGCCAGCAAGATTGCAGTGTTGCTGAGTGCACAGATTTCCACTTCCTGCCAAGATTAAAATTGGCAAAAACCAAAAAGGATATTAGGGATTGTCACTTTAAGAAGAAATAACATGTTAATGCTCTGCATTTGCTCAAGAAATACAAGGTTGATCTCTTGAGCTGTAGTCTGTTGAAATCTACAAGTTTGCAATCAATAGAAGAGTTTTATTCATGTGCACATCAAAAATTAAATAAAGTAAATCGAGGTTCCCTGACATTTGTGATAATAAGGCTCATTATAGTTCTACTTAATAGGACATTATTATTTCTGTATAAAGAGAATTCCTCACCCAAGCAATAAAATAGGTTGCCCAACAGCTCCCAAAGAACAAAGGCCTACTTTAAGTTTATGAATCGGAAGACAGAAGGCCTTACTTCCTGTATTTTCTTATTTTTTCCTGTGTGAGCAGATGGTTTTTCTTTTTATACGTTGCCAGAACTTTCCTATAACAATAACTGTCGTTTATTGAGAAACTACTATGTTCTGGGTTCTGTACCCGGGCACTCAAACCTCAGACTTTTTTTTTTTCTTCTTATTTAGTTTTTGTTTAAATCTAGACAGAAAAATGAGGAAAAATCTAGACAGAAAAATGTTGTGAAAGAGTCAGGCTCTGAATTATGCTTCTACTTTGCTATTTACAGTAAGTACTTTTGAAACAGCTGTAGACGTTCAAATGAAAGTAGCAATGTGGAGTGGGAAATGTGGGGGCATTCATTTGTGAAGACTTTGCATTTCTCCAGCTTTAGAGCCAACAGAAAAGGAGATTGTTGTGCATTCTATTAAATACTGCCAGTATGATTAATTTAAAGGGTTACATTTTATTGAACCCTGGTGTAGATGTTCTTTGTCAACCCACATTCACAGCTAGTTAGAGTGTGTGTAGCATTTATCAAAACTTTCTGGAGCCCCTCTCACCTCATTAGCATCTGAATCTCTATTCAGCAGTTAATGTCCGTTACTGCTAGAGTGCTCAATTCTTGTTTTCAATAAGCCAGTTGTAAAATGTCAGACTGTCACTTACAATATAAAAAACCAAAAATGATGGTATTTGTAAAAATGTTATCACCTCATAAAAACAAATTGTAAAGACATGAAAGTGATCTTGCTATACTGGGCTTTCAGAAGGGGGTTAGTACAGCTCCTTTAAATACCAGTTGTGTAGATTCCCACACTTTTCTACCAATGGAGAGGTTTACACAAGCATAATTTAAGTTACAATCACACTAATTAACATCTCATTTGCATAAATTGTTGAAGTCAAAACAACAAAGAATTGTCTAAGAAGCCTAATCCTATTTGTCCAAAATAGAAAGATTTAAAAAAAAAAAAAAACCCATGCTCTAAAAATTGGCAGCTTGAGTATGTCTTTAGTATGTTGAGCTATGCCATTTAAAAAAATAAATGCTTTCTATTTGCTTAAGAATATATTTCTCTGTCCTTTTTAGAATCTTCCATATTTAATACACTTTTAAAATGAAAAAGCTACACTTTGCTTTCTAAATCACTAATAAGTAGAGATTAAAATCAAGGTACAGTACCATTTACCTGTGGTAGAGAGTAACGTGACTCATTAGATGCATGGTGAAGCATATGTGTGCGTACGCGCGCGCGCGCGTGTGTGTGTGTGTGTGTGCGTGCGCGCCGTGTGTAGGAATTGGTAAAGTGTTCCTGTCTGAATCCATGTTCAGTTAAAATTTTTTAGTGTAGGCTGGTCTCGTTCAGAGCGTCCAGCTGTTTTCAATGTCTTGTATTTATTTCCTTTTTGTTGTTGTGAGTGAGGACACGTTAAAGGTAGTTTTTACCCATGTCTTCTACATGTGTGATAGCTCACATCTCAGGTCAGAAAACTTTCTTTTTAGTGGCCACCCAAATGCAGTTAGCCGCCTCCAGGGTGACTTAGTACAGTACACCGTCTTCTTCTCTAAGACCCATTTAAAATTAGGGACATGTTTGCATACAGTGGACTAATGAAGTTTTCATACTGGCCCACAAGACTCTGCTCTCCTTTGTAGGTCTGACATTTACTCATTTCATATGCAGTTATTGTTACTAGTGAGTTTGCTTTAACGACATTGTGCATCTATGGAAATAAAATGTCACCAGCAGAGTTTAGGATTTTTTATTGTTAATTTTTGTAGCAATTTGGGGTTGAGGAATTTAAATTATCCTGCTTGGTTAGTATTTCCAATGTCGTATTAGCCCTGAAATTGTGACAAGGTTAGGAATATGATTAGAATGAAAGTTTTACTTGAAGATTGTCAGTCTGGAAAGCATTTTATTTGTTCGTGATATAGAGCGTATCTTAATTTAATTGTGATAGTCTTTAAATCTGTTCTTTAATTTGATCTTACCATGTAAAGTTTACAAATTACTGTCTTAGAAATAGTTAATTTACAAATACGTATTGTCAACTGCACGCGAGCCATTATGCTAGGTTTGGTGAAGGATGTAATCTTACACAGTGTCGCCTTGCTTGTATGAAGCATACATTTTTCTTGGGCATATAAAAATAAGTACGGGTGAGAACACGTTTTGTGGAAATTCAGGAGAGAATTTGTGAAGCATTGGGACAGTCTAGAAAGCTTTTGGATAAAATGAAATTTGAGTTATGGATTGAAGGATTGTTTGGATTTTTAGTGGGTGAGGAGGGGTGCTGCTAGAGACTAGTAGAAGACCTGGAGAGCAGGGGCGAGGCATGAGGGAAGCTGTGGAAGCAGGAATATGCAGTTTTGCCCCAGGTGGGGTCAGCTGAGACATTCGGTTAGGAGACGGGTTCCTGTAGGGCAGGACGTTGAGTGCCAGTTGAAAGATTTAGACAATAGAAAGTCAGGTAGGGTTTTTGAACAGGAGCATAAAGTGTTTCAGGAAGTGTTTTGGCAAGAGTAATCATGAGGCTGAAATGCAGGGAGCCTTGTAAAAGACGACAGAGTAGAGTTAGGGGCAGTGAGTGGTAGATCTTGTAGGTGTGTTGGCACGAGATTAAAAATAACAGTGATTTTCATTTCCTATGCCCTGAGCAATATAATAAGCTAAATACATGAAATGAAAGTGTGCTTTTGAAAAATAGTTAGTGATTTCTGATTCTAAGTGGTGTTTGAAACCTTTTAAAAGATATGTTTCCATAAAATAAATTTTACTTCTTTTAATTTTTAATAGTGATTAATTCTGTGATTTAGAAAGGTGTGTGTACAAAAAAAGAGAACATTATTTCCTTTCACCTTTCAGAGGAAATTGATTTCCAGATTATTTTCCCATGTATTTTTTTTAAAGTTGACTTTTAAAAGAACACATTCGTGTTTCTTTTGAGTATGGCCAGGTTACTTCATTGCCAATATTTGATCTTTATTGGAAGGTGAGGGCATGTCAGAGTTACTCAGGCGAACGTTCTGGACCTTTCTTCTTATCTTTTAAAGGCTTATATTTGATAAGGTTGGACATGGTGTGTACATGGTGACTTTTATCATTCTTCTTGTCACTTTTCTATATTTACTTTATTCATAGTATGTAATATGAGAGTGCCTTCAGGAGACTAGGAAAGATCTGGCCACAGACACCACATTTTGGGTATTTTAACATATTCAGGAGAAAATTGGGTGTTGTATTCAGACAGGAAGGTAGATTGGCATAGATGTGCTTATTTTCAATATTCAAGGAATACATACTAATCCTCTACTGGAAATATGGTAACATGGCATGTTGATGGAGAAACATAAAATCAAGAAGCCGTCCTTCCCTTCCAGATGCTCATCGGTTGGTAGGAGAAGAGGCAAAACATGTGAAGTGGTATGCTTTTTTCTTTTTTTTTAAATTTTTTAAATGTTTATTTTTGAGAGACAGAGAGAGACAGAGTGTGAGTGGGGGAGGGACAGAGAGAGAGAGAAAGACTCAGAATCTGAAGAGGCTCCAGGCTCTGAGCCATCAGCACAGAGCCCGACGTAGGCTCGAACCACAAACTGCGAGATCATGACCTGAGCCGAAGTTGGACGCTTAACTGACTGAGCCACCCAGGTGCCGCTGGTATGTTTTATAGTAGAATTCAAGGGACCCACATGACTCAAGAGAGGACAGTATTGATTCTGAGTTGTGGAGAAAGAGAAATACTTCTGTGAAGGAGATGACATCAAAGCAGGGTCTTGGAGGTTGGCAGGAAAATGAAGGGACCGAGCATGCAGATGGGGGTTTATGGCATGTGTTCTGGAAATGGCACATGGCTCAGATGAAGCACAGAGCATGCAGTGTATATGATGTCTTCACATCTGCCCTTATTTGTTCAGCAAACACCCGTTGCTTACCTTGTGCCAACCATTGAGCTAGGCTACCTGTAAGGAACCCACCAGCTTCTTCATGGACAGAGTTGAAAGGGTTTGTCCAGTTGCCTTTGCCCCTGAGAGAGAGAAGGTCCATATTTGGTACCTTTGGCATAGTATCCCTTGGCATATTTAAAGTTTGGTTCAAGAGCATATTGAAAATTTCACATTCCTGGGGCACCTGGGTGGCTCAGGTGGATAAGCATCTGACTTCGGTCACGTCATGGTCTCACGCTCTGTGAGTTTGAACCCTGTGTCGGGCTCTGTGCTGACAGCTCAGAGCCTGGAGCCTGCTTTGGATTCTGGGTCTCCCTCTCTCTCTGCCCCTCCCCTGCTCACACTCTGTTTCTCTCTCTCTCTCTCAAAAATAAATAAACGTTAAAAAATAAATAAATGTTCACATTCCCTTCACTAAAGCATGAAACTTTCAAACCTATAAAAAGATGGTGAAGATCATTGTTCTCCCTGCTCCTTTCCTTTCTTCACTTGCAGCTGGATTGTTCCTCCTTCCCTCCAAGGGTGACCTGTGGAGTATCTGCTGTATCTTTAGTCCTTCCTTTAGTGTGAGGAATCCCCTTCTTTTTCCCCCAAGAGAGTTTGGGTCTGATGCTGATTTTTTCTCATTCTGGGACTGCCCAGTTATAGAGTTCAGTGGTATAAATGTGAGGCCCAAATTAGAGATCCCAGAATAGAGTCGGAGAAGAATTCTTCAGTTATCGATAGAATTGTCTTATGGATTTGAGCAAAGTCTTGTATATGGTGAAAATGAGACCCTGAGTTAATTAAAATAACTTCACAGTACATATCTGTCCCTCCCAGTGCTGCTATAAATAATTGCAAAGGTGAGGATTCTTAGTAACTGCAAATATGCAGAAAACATGGATATTAGAAAGTTTCGATGACCTTAATGAAGAAACAAAGTTGGCTCTGGATCTTTGCCTAGCAGGAATGAAGTTTTTTGAATATGATAAACACTGTCAGTTGTTAAGGCATCTTCTGATAGGTGAAAAGTGGTTTTTCAATGCAGTGCTGCCTGGCATGCGTCTTCTCTATGGTCTATTATCTTGTGGGAATGACATTCGTTAAGTTGGTATCTGTGCGCATCCCACCCAAATAAAGAATGTTTCATCAGCAAAGTGAATTGCCATATAGTCATCAGACTCTAGAAATAAATTATCAACCATGACTGCAGTGGGTGAGGCTGTTTGTTTATCAGATCACTTGAGAACAGAGTAAAGTGAGTTTCATATTTTCCTGAGTCTTGAATTCTCATTTTAGACATCTGTTCAGAAGCTTTCTAAGCCATGGAGTATTCTAAATGAGCATTTTGTTAAATGGATGGAGGAAGACTTAGTTTTCCATTGTTAGGTGAAACCTAATTAAAAATTAAATAATGACCTTGTGTTGGCTTGTAAATTTCTTATTCCCTGCATGTGTGAGTGTATTTTGTTAGAACATTCCATTTTAAAGCATGCTTTTTTTTTTTTTTTTTTTTTTTTTTATGAGGAGAAATACTTGAAAACTACCATTTCCTTTTGGAATTACAGTCGAGTATCAGAGGATAGTCTATAGTTGAGAGTGGAGGGGTTTAGAAGGCGTTAGAAGCATATAGCTTTATGAACCATATTTTCTGTGGATATAGCAGAATTAGTTTAATTGTTCTGTTTCACTCTCTCCAGCATGAGTGCACTCATCATGGAAATTAACAGAGGCACTGCTATTTGTGTTATATCAGGAATTCTTTATAAACTTAATAAATGAAAGCTTTTTTCTTACAGGCCTGTTTCACTAGTGGAGTTCTGCTGAAATAATGTGGCTACCTTCCATTAATGTTAATGGAGGTTATGGATATAATTCCCTCCATAGTGATGGAAGAACGAGCCCTAGAGAAAAGAATGTTTGTAATGAATCACTGGGTTATGATACAGGATTCACTTGGTCTCCCTAATACTATTTTTTTTTCCTCCTGAAAGTTTAAGGTCTTATATTTAGTAACTAGTCTTTCTCTACCCTAATTCTTTGTGGTCAAGTCTGTAATAATGTTAAGAACATAGAAAAGCAATATGGATTCATGTGTAGGCATGGTTTGGGGTTATGTAATGATTCAGCACTACATAGTTTTGTGTTTTCCTTTTACTTAATATTATTTGGTGGACATAACTTTAATGTTTTAAGAGATCATCATATTCTTCACTAATAATAGTTGCTTTAATAATTCATTGTCCTGACAGACTGCAGTTTATCAGTTAGGTATTAAATCTCTCAAATATATTTATTAAATACCTACTGTGTATAAGGTTCTAAGTTTAATGCGTTTGACACAGTCCCTATCTCAAATTGCCTTTCATCTTGTGATATAAGTAGAACCCAGTCTTTAGGCTTTTTCTCGTGGGCCAAGATTAAGTGCGAAGAATTTGGTGGGAGATGGGTG
>NW_024412388.1:50329526-50411617 GCF_014898765.1 Herpailurus yagouaroundi
GTGTGTGTGTGTGTGTGTGTGTGTGTGTGTGTGTGTGTGTCTTTCTGTCTGTCTGTCTCACAGGGACTGAAGAAAGGAAGGCCGTTGTGGTTGGTGGTGTGTTGGAGAGACTGGTCTAAAGAGAGATAACTGAGTTCCTCCAGGGAGGAAACACAAGATCTTACCACAAGATCACATAGCAAGTCAGTGGGGGTGAAGGTAGCGTTTGACTCCAGACTATGCTGGTAGACTATCACGTGATTCAGGCACCAGAGCGTGAACGCCAAAGACTAGTGGAAGAAATAATTTCTATAGGCATCCAAACACTTTGATCTAGAGGAAATTTCAGGACTCTCTGAGAAAGTGTATAGCATATGAAAGATACTATAGGTATTTTCTTCCTATAATATAAGCGGAAAATTATTCAGGCTCGTTTTCAGATAAATTGTGATCTTGAGTTGAAAGACATAATGTACCTAAGCCCTTTTTACTGGATGATCTTTTCCCATGAAATTTCAAATATTTATGCATGTAATTTGGTGATGATTTTTGCTATTTAGGTATTTTCCTCCCTAGTAACACAAAATCTTGCTTATCCAACTCTCAAAGTCCATCTCACTAGTAAGCTCCTCAGCCTCTGTTCTTGAGCCCAGTAAGTGCTCCTCGTTACCAGGTCCACATAATTAATGCTTTATCACATGAGGTGATTCAGTTACTCAGCAAAACAAAATGATGTACACTTTTAGAAATAGCTCTAGAAAGTAAATTTGAACCTAAAGTGTTCAGTTGAGAGGAAATTTCTGTTTGTTCTTAATTAAGAGAAACTGTATGGAAATGTAAGCTAAGGATGCATTAATCAGAGAAGTTGGCATTACACTGTGTTATTCATTTTTATTTGGCATAGATTGCATGGGTACTCATTAAATAATTTGTATGGCTGAAATAACTCTAGTGATATTTCTTGCTAAATTTTTGCATCTGTTCAGACTAAAACTCAGGAAAGTTAAAAAAAATTCAGTCCTTAGGTTTGAAAGTTTGACTCATTTATTATAAGTGAAAATCTTTATTGTGGAAATATATATGCCTCAAAATGTTTGCTTGCTTCATTTTTGGGGAAGAAATGTGTGAGAGTAGGTAAATTGTTAATGAAAAATTATTAATCAAATAGCAGATTTGTATCTGGTGAATAGATACTTATGCTTAATGCTCTTCAATTTTAACAGCTTTGCCTCAGCCCATCTTATCTGTGACCTTATCAACTTTGATATTATTGTGTTTTTTTTTTAACTTTGATATTGTTTTACAAACAAACAGTGGAAGGAGAAAGTTTGCATATTTAGAAGTTTGGTAGTTGATTCCCTTTGTGGGTAAATGCACATCTCAGGGGGAACCTGATCTGTATAGATAGCCTATTTGGATCAAGGGCAAGGAAAAGGAATTTCCTTTACCCATTTATATTTTTTGGTTTATATAGGTCAAACTAGATTTCTTGGACCTAAATTTATGTGGTGTACACATGGCTGTAGGTTTGGTCTGGGCTCTGGAATATTTGTAATTATGTGAGATGACAAGATTGAATTAACTTAATTGTAGAGTTTTACATAGTGTTTGTACCAAATCCTAATAAAATAATATGAAATTCAATGAGTAATGCCAAGTGGGACAGTGCTCTACTCACATAAGCTTACTAAACTTGATATATTCTTATGGCGCTTCTCCAGAATGTAGAAGAAACACATTTATCTAGGTGATTAGTATTCTTTCTGTCTGCCAGATTTAAGGATTGTTTGGAAATATTGTTAGAATCAAAATCAACGTTTGTTGCTACACAGGGTTGGGCATTCCAGGCAAACTCTGGTCGTTTTTAATGGTCTTATTCTTATGTCCACTCATTTTACGTCTGCCATGACACTGATGTTTTCAGTAACACAGAGCTGCTATCAAAAGAGTGATACACTTTTCAGTGAAGTATTTGGGAAAGTGATAAAGTCATTTCTGGTCCCATCTCAAAGGATATTATTGAAAATGTCTTTAAAAGTGATCAGGGTAACACATACTAGGCCCTCTCTGGTTCCAGTTTTTGAAGTTAACAACCTGCAGTTCAAGCCCATTTCAAGCGGAAAAGTGGCTCTCCCACAATTCCTCCTCCCCCTTTTTTGAACCACAGACATTTTTATTTTATTTACTTATTTATTTTTAAATTGAAGTATAGTTGACATACAATACTATAGTACCTTCTGATGTAGTGATTTGACATAGTGATTTGACAATTATGTTCGTTACAAAATGCTCACACAAACTACTCTTTAAATACTGTAGCTGGTTCTAAATTTAAGGAAAAATGAAAATATTGGGAAATAATAGTCAAAATAGTTCAAAAGAAGTTCAAAATAGTCAAAATAGTCAAAAGAAGTTCAGGACAGAAGATGCTTTTACGGTTGGTAACTGCCCAAATCGGATTTAACTTGAACATGGCAATGCTTTGCATTTTATGATGGCTAATTCGTGCCATCTATTAGCCATAATGCCAGCTCCTGTGTTTTTTTTTTTTTTTTAAATCTCAAATACATTTACAGTAAATATATTAACAAATTGTGAGGTCTTAGGTTGACCTCCTGGACATTAGGAAATCAAATTTAAAGCATTGCATTGTCTGTTACTCAATGGAGTGGACTGAGTACAGCGTGTGACTTGTGTTCTGCCGATGATGCAATAAGCTAATATTGTAGTGTGAGTTAAGGTTGATTAGATGATCATCTTTAACTCTGTTTTCTCCAGGGGTTTTTGAACGCTCGTGTTTTCAGGTGATAGTCTATGCCCCTATTGTATTGCTCTTTTAAAAAAAGTGTTCTCTTTTGGGCAAGAAAACATAGGCTGTCTTCGGATTCTGGATGGAACTTAGCAACCTTATGCTCAGAATGTAAAAGTATACTGTGTTATCATAAACTGACTCTCTTCCAAAAAAAAAAAAAAAAATTCTAGGGAGTAAAATACATGCGCAAGATACCAGAAATTGATTTACAGAGTTATAGCTGTTTTTTTTTTTTTTTTTAACTTTCTTAAAAGTTTTTGTCCTGGAATTAATTTTCAGTGAAAACTAAGACATTTTTCTTCTCATCTGGAATCAGTTTTTACCTCATTAGCAGGAAATGGTGAATATACATTAAGCACAAATAAAGTTCACTTTATGAGGCAAAGAATTTGCACTCGGTAAGTAGATGTGTACAAATGAAAGACCCCTTCTGCTGTCCTTAAAGAGGATTGTGAAGGAAATTTTAACAGCAGATGCCATCATTCAGGTAACTTCCACTGGTGTGATTCCCGCTGCCCTCTCTGTCCCCACAATAAATCCAAAGAATCCAGGAGAATTTTTCTCCCAACCTATTGGGAAGTATTTTGATGCAGCCTTTAGTATATTGGTAAAACTAAGTGTTCATTAGCTGGGCCTTGGTGGTGATATCATGGGGGTATGGGGTAGAACTCTCTTTTCCATTTTCTTTTGATCTTAAAGTTACATAACTGTGCGTTCAGCTTAACTTGTGTTATTGCAGTAGGAAGATGTGTAGGTGGAAAGATATTCTAAAGGGAGGCTAGAGCCACCTTCCCTGACAAGAAAAAATTCAAGGGAACAAATAAATAAAAATACACTCAAAGAATCATAGAATGTTATAGCTGTAAGGGACCTTAGGTTTCATTTAACCGAAATTTTAGCTTCAAGATCCTAGAAAAAAAAAATATTCTGTGATTGTGAATGGCATTTTTCCATATTTGAAAGTTAAATTTACTAATGTGTCTGCTTATTTACCCATGATATATTTGTGGCTCTTTTTTTTATATTACCAGTGGGAACATATTCTGTATTATAGTATCTTTTTATTTGTCTGGATGCTTGTATATTCCTGTTTGTCTATTAATGCTCTCACACGTGCAAACACACGAGAGAAAATGGCAATCCAGTATTAAACAATGGGGAAAAAGTTATAGTGCAGTAAGACTGGATTAGTCATGCTTTTCACAGTCAAGTTGCCATAAGAGTCATTTTTTAAAGTTTTAGACCAACTCACATGTATCCCAGAGTTTATACAGGGCTGTGGAGTATCTCTTTAGACATACAGTCTTGCTGCTGTTTTGTCCTGACGTATAAAATGGATATCATTGAACTGGCATCTAGAAAGCATTGGTAGCACTACAGATTTTATCACTCATTCCAAACATAGGAGTTGCAAAACACCTTTCTTTAAATATTTTCTCTTCATGGTGCAACTGGGGAGGGCCAAATTCCAGCCTTAAATAAAGTTTCACCCTGACTAGTTGATAGAAATGGCAGAGTAATAGAACTTGTGGTCAAGAAGCTGATACCTGGATTGTGTCAAGGATTAGACTGTATGTTTGCAACCCTTCCAGATGGGCTCCATGTTTCTACTCTATACGCACATCCTTGTAGCCATAAGGAAACGGAGAGAGAGTTCTACCTTTAGTTTCTTCTTCTAGAGATACTCCGCATGGGACTTCTAGACCCTAATCAGTATTCTTTTGTTGATGATAATCTACTTAAATGATATCCTATCATCAGAATCCCTTAATGGAATTATCTTTGCATTTTGCACTGTTCTTCCATCTTGCCTTCTAAAAGCTAGAAGTGTCCTTCCCCCCCCCCCCCCGCCCCCATCATTTTCCTAATGGAGATGACATATAAATATGCCAAGCAGAATCCATAATCATGGCAGGAAACCTACACAGTAGGGCTGGTTTTAATACATAGTCCACCCTACTGGCAAGTACTTTTTAGGCAGCTTCATATAATAACGCATAGGGTACAAAAAGAGACCTCTGCTGTGATTTCTTTGGTTTATGTATTTCACATTGAAATTGTAGGTTTTTTTGGTTGGAATTTATTTGAGATGATTAAAGACATTTTGCAGAGTACTCAAATATAGGTGAAAGAATTTCAAGTTTGCTCATTTTGGCATAATTTTAAAACAAAAGTGTTACTGTTGGATCTGGGCATGTGATGGGTGAATGAGTGTTTCAATGAAATGACATAAGTCTGTATAATTTGGAGGGTAATGATGCCTTAGAACGAGAATAAATCTGGAGCGATGGAAAGGCTCCATATTCTAGATGAATGCATGCTTCCTCCTATGAGTCTGAAAAATAAAATTAAATCTTTATTTATACGAATCCACTGGGGGAAAAAAGCTACATGGACTGGGTTTATGATATATTTCAGAACAGGAATATTAGCCTTAACCTCTTTCCTCACATTGCATATGATATTTAATCCATCATCTTTGTTTTAAACAAACAATACACAAGCTGTTGCTGGCATTGGTATAAAGCTGATGGTCCATCTGGAGAGCAGGAATATAGATCAGGAGAATAAGAGAATTGAAATTGGGTGCAAGGGCAGATTTGCATGTGTAAAACCTCTCTGTTTACTAGCTTTTTATCAAATTGTTTAATACGAGGCAAAACAGAATCCTTTTTCTTGAATCTGAGAACCTTATTGGAGGAAAAGTTGCTGAAGGAAGAATAATTGGGTTTTGAGGGACAATAAAATTATAGCCATTAATATCTTCTCGTTTAGCATGGGCGAGTCCATGTGGAAGAATTGAGAACACTGCTGGGGATTGGATTCTTGTTCTAGCCATGTGATCTTTGGCCAGTCATTTTAGCTTCTTGGCCTTCAGTGTCCTTTGGTCCAAGTTAATTCAGCAACCACTTCTTGAGGTGCCATGAGAATTTTCTCGGACCCAACCATTCTGCTAGGCATTATGGATCCATGGCTGAATAAGACTGAGCCCTACTCTCAGGAGGCTTAAGGTCTTGCAATGGAGACAGACATTACAACTGAATAATGTAGTGAGTGTTATATAGGAGACACTGGCTCACAAAGGAAGGAAACATTCTGTCTGGAATAGACAGGAAGATTTGTATTACAGATCTCTTATAAGGATTTTCTATTTTGACCAGCAGAGGAGCAGACATTCCAGGTATGCGAATAGTGAGAGGTTCAGAACAAATTATCAACAAAGTTCTTTCCAGTTCCACATTTGCAGTGTTATCAATGTAAAATTCTTTGAATAGCTTTCCACTGATGAGTTATTCGCTGAAGAGTGTTTATTGTCATGCTTGAAAGAAAATAATAATGAAAGAAACAATGATTTCCTTTAGTTATAAAACTGGGGCTGGATGGGAGGAGGCCGCCAGTATTTCTCTTTATAATTATTGCCCTGTTTGAAAAATCAGCCCGCATCTAGGGTGGCAAACACTGTGTAGAGGCCTTCCTTCTTCCTTCTCGGGAGCAGCAGTGGATGGAACCACTGTAACCTGGCCTCCCGCCATGAGAGGAGGGAATCCAGGTGGCCATGTTCAAATGTGTCTGCGTGCAGCAAGGCTTCTGAAATGACAGGAGAGCCCGGCGGCTTCCAAAGCAGCTGTGACTCTGGATTGCGCCCACCATCCCTGCTTCTCACCACAAGAGGAGTGAATCTCTGCTGCCTTAGGAGGCATGGAGCCTGGGACTTTAATTCCTTTTTTAATTTTTCATTTTATTTTTAAAACGCTTGAGTGGTGGATGATGATTTCTTGACAAAAGAGAGATTTCCCCCCTTTTAAAATTATTTTAACTCAGGCTCTTGTGTAAACTCATGGGCTGGGAATAAGACCAGAATACCTTCTTTTTGTTGTTGTTTACGAACGGCCAATAATTTATTCACATGTGACATTTGAGCTGGCATTTTTTTCCTCCTAAGATGACAGTAGCTTCCGCTGTTGTATCCTAAAGCAAAGTCAGAGTAGCCCTTTGCTTTTGTCCCCGTCGGTAGTTATATTTTGCCCTCTTGCCTTTTTCATTTAGACCTTATGGTATTTCCTAACCCTCAGACTGTTTTGAAAGGCTTTGATTAAAATATGCTGATAAAAGAATTCGATAACCAAGTTAGGAACGACAAGGCTATCTAGAGAAGACCGAATGATTTGGCAGCCTAACAAATTCTATTCAGAGCACACAAAGAGATTCTGGAACGTTTTATAGGGACTCGTGTTTAGGGAATGGTATGAACTCAGGTTACCTGCCGAATATGGTGTCATATGGAAACATTTAAGAGCTTATGGAAAATTCTTTGAAATAAAGTGGAATGAACTAGCAAGCATATAATACCTAAGAAGAAAAATAAGAGCATTCATTCTGATTTTTAGGTGGCTGCTTAAGGAAGGGAGGTGGATGGAAGTAAATCATTCCGACTTTGTATGCATAACGTAGAAGAGCTATCACCTAAGAATAGTTTTGCTAACCAAACCCTAGACTTAAAAGGATATTAAAGGCCATCATGTCTAACCGCCTTCCTCTGTAGGAACCTCCTAGGTGTTTTCCCCAACAGCCTTTACTTAAATACTTCCAGAAAAAAACTGAGAGACTGGGGGAGTAGGGACGAAGGTTGGCAGGAACTTCTGTTGAATACCTAATATCTGCAAGATACTGGGGTGCACACTTTCTCACTGTCTCATTTGACTTACGTGTGGGTTTATAACCTCCAGATTACAGGTGAGGGAACTAAGTTATTTACGAGTAGGGAAGCTTGCCTCAGCTCCTGTGTCTAGATTAAGGCAAAACTGAAATTAGAGCCTCGTTCCATCTTCTTGTACTACACTCAGGTTGGAGGAGAGCTCCTTCCTCATGAGGCACTCTCTTCTGTCTTAGTAATATACGTTGTTTGAAATGCTTTCTTTTATTTTGCTGAAATCTGTCTCTCATTAACATCTCTCCTTGGTCCCGATTCCACCTCAGGAACGACACAGAGTTGATGGAGTTCTCTTTTGTCATGAAGGTATGTTAACAACGACTGCTGCCCATATGGTTTCTGCCATCTCGTACTTAGTTGGTTTTTTTGACAACAGACACACACACACACACACACACACACACACACACACACAAATGTCCTTTTGTTGATTCTAGTTCACCTTCCAACATATGGAACTCTTTTTGAATCTTTAGAGGTCTAGACTCAAAGATCATGAGCATTAGAAGATATCTTAGTTTCGGGGCGCCTGGGTGGCGCAGTCGGTTAAGCGTCCGACTTCAGCCAGGTCACGATCTCGCGGTCCGGGAGTTCGAGCCCCGCGTCGGGCTCTGGGCTGATGGCTCAGAGCCTGGAGCCTGTTTCCGATTCTGTGTCTCCCTGTCTCTCTGCCCCTCCCCGTTCATGCTCTGTCTCTCTCTGTCCCAAAAATAAATAAACGTTGAAAAAAAAAAAAAAAAAAGAAGATATCTTAGTTTCATCTCACCCTGTCTGATTCATCAACAATTGTTACTATGCCATCATTCAAGCCATGCATAAGCCATTAATTAATAGTGAATGGGACAAAAAGGCTAGGTTAACTCATGGTCTGTGTATTAGTTCCTGAAATTGAATGCAGAATTTAGACTACCTGCGAATTTTTCTGGGAAGAGAGTTGATGGAGATTGCCACATTAAAAAAAAAAAAAAATTTTTTTTTAACGTTTATTTATTTTCAAGACAGAGAGAGACAGAGCATGCACGGGGGAAGGTCAGAGAGAGAGAGGGAGACACAGTATCTGAAACAGGCTCCAGGCTCTGAGCGGTCAGCACAGAGCCCGATGCAGGGCTCGAACCCACGGACTGTGAGATCATGACCTGAGCCGAAGTCAGACGCTCAACCGACTGAGCCACCCAGGCGCCCCGATTGCCACATTTTTAAGGGAACTTCTTACCGTGAAAAATTAGTAACTATTCAAAGTAGAAAACTTCCTCCATTATTCTCTGTTTAAAATTATAAGCCCAAGTGTTATTCACCAGAACCTTACCTTTTACTCTTCAGGGACCTTTGAAAATGTGTGGAATACTGATGCATCTCCTGTATACACCCAGCACTTACCGATAGTAGAATAGGAGTTGGCTTTCTCAGTGGACTGGGAGCTCCTCAAGAGCAGGGGCCTTTGCAAGTCCTTGACCCTCTCGCTCTAAGCCACTGGCAAATACCAGACCCTTGAAGTTTATGAATTGAATGGAATGGTTCAGATGAAACTGCCCATGTTCTAGGATTGGGCTGTTTATTTTAGTTAGCCTTATTTCATGTGCCGTTATTTTGGGTGAATGGTGTAATAATACAATTGTACTGAACACCTAACTAATTTAATAAATAATGAAGAGGAAGAATAATGGACCATAATGAGATGTGAAGAGCCCAGTTAATAATGATGAGTTTTATTATGTATGAAATAAAAAACATGTAGCCTGAGGAAAAGTGTTTATTAACATACTCCTTCGTGTGTTGTTATTGAAGAGGGGCACTGGCCTGCATGAAATGGAAACTGATGATTTTACATACATAAAAAGAGCATTTTAGGAATTGAAACCTGAGGGAGGTTAGTTGATACAGTGTCCTATACCTTACAGATAAGGAAACTCAGGTTCTGATAGTGAAGTGACCTTCCAAAGGTCACACATTCAGTGTAATAGTACGTTTTCCAACAAATGGTGGTGCCTACCTCATGTTTTTTTTTTTTTTTTAAATCTTCCAAATATTAAAAGTATAAGATTAAGTAAAGGTCATTTTTAGACCATATGAAGTAGCCCAGTTACCCCAGGATTAGTTTATTGTATGCATATCTGCCATTGTTTTACAGATCAAGCATAAATCCACACAATTTGATTTCTATTTTTTAAATTTAAATTTAATTAATTTTTTTTTTTTAGAGGGAGAATGTGCAAAAGGCAGAGAAAGCCAGAGGCAGAGAGAGAATCTTAAACAGGTTCCATGCTCAGCATGGAGTCTGATGTGGAGCTCACTGTGGGGCTCAATCCCACAAGCCTGGGACCATGACCTGAGCTGATATCAAGAGTCAAATGCTTAACTGACTGAACCACCCAGGTGCCCCATCACACAACTTGATTTTAAAGGACAGTTTCTTTGCAAGTGAAATATATCTATGGAAAGAAAAGCAGTCATATTTTCTTATCTGAAGTGACTAGTTCTTTGCTGTATTTCCATTAGGGCTATTTTCCAAGGGGAGTTTCAAAATATTGAATATGTTAAAGATTTCTAATAAAGCTAGGAATTTTGAGAAAAATTCGGAGTGCAGCCATAACTTCCTTCAAACTATCTCTTAGAGGAGCCCCCGTTCAAGTTAGAACCCTGGCTTGAAGGACAAGGGAATTGACCCAGTGCAATGGTTCTCGCATTGTTATGATGAACTTTCCTTGACTCTTCTCCTCAAAAAGTCAAAGTCAGTGTCTTTGATTGCTTCAAACACGATTGTCTTGTCTCACTAGCTTAGACTTTAAGCTTTTCTTATGCTCCCAGAATGACTTCTTTGGTAATTACTTCTACTTTTTATTAAAACAGTTTTGGTCGTTGAGGTAGGAAGAAGAGGAAAGACCAATCCCGTTCCAGTTTGCTTGGGCTACGTTGATGCTGTCTTTCAGTCTGCTGGTGAAATAAAAATTCCTGGTTTCTACGACATCAGAGATGCCGAGTGTGTGATGAAGACAGTGTTGTCTTACTCTTTTTGAGTAATGGACACAAAGACGTGCCCGTTGCCCTGTAACTTTCAGATCTTCTGTAACCTTTTTAAACAAAATGGGAGAAGCTGCTACTTGTACCCAAGGGAAGAGAAAGTTAATGAATAGAAAAGACAGAATTTACTTAGGAAAACAGTGGAATTAAGCTCTGGACAAAACATGCATCAGTGATGCATAACATTTTTGTTAATTGGGTCTTAACAGGTTTCTGACTCATGTGGTAATCATTGTAGAAGTGGGTCATACTAGACCATGCCAGGGGCATATCCCACAGCTATAAGAACTCTTACCTACTTGTGCATGTACACCTGAGTTTCTGGAGGCATACATTTCTATAGCTTAATTTAGGTTCCACATACACTTCAGTGGTTAAACCTGAGCTAGACTCAAAGAGTTTGTTTCCATTAAGAAAATGAATCTTTTATGTGGACCAAGGTCAGGTTAGTTAATTTGTTTGCTTTTATTGGAATAACTTTTCCCATTACAATTCATCACTTAATTTTAAGTGGTTCTACTAAAACACCCATTAAAGTCCCTTACATTTCTCACAGACTAGGGCTATGACAGGTTCATGTGACTTGTCTTTTTCAAGGCACAAAGGTAGTTTTTCTGATCGTCAACCTATTCTTCCTTGTCTGTAATTTCCCAACGATGAGGGAACATTTTCTATGATAGTATGAACTCTATTTGCAAAGAGACCAAATGAAGTTTTCACAAGACATAAGATTAAAATATAAAAACGCACCCAATGTGATAAACATTTCTTCTTTAAAAATAATAAGACTTTTTTTCCCCCTAAATTCTTTTTTTTTTCTGCCTGCTTCGCCCTCTTCCCGACTGATGCATTATCCAGCAACTCAAAGTTGACTCCTGCTAGTAAAGTAACTAAATGTGATGTTATTGCTCTAATTAGTGGTGACAAAAGATCAATTAATGTTATAATTAAAAACAGTGTCTAGATCTGTTGTTTGTGGTGAACAAATGTGACAATTACTTTGTTCATTGACATAGATGTGTTGAATTTCCTCTCTAGATTTTAAGGGGATGCATTTTAGTGCTGATGTGCGCATTTAGCTGTGGACAGTAGGAACAAGGCAAGCATATTAGGGAAAGAATAGGGCCCATAATGTCTAAGCTAGAGCCATATTTTAACATACTTGACACCTTTCTTTGGTGCCTGGTGCTATATCAGCAACTTGTACTCACTGGATCTGGAGCCTCACGCTTTTAATATTTTATCACTAAATGCTTAAGTGTTTATGTTGCAAAAAGAAAAGGAAAAAAAAAATCCCACTTGGACTCTTAGACCACACGAACAGGACAATATATGATAACCATGTCATTGATGATTTTGGTTCTATGTTTGGCAGTAAAGTTTAAGTTGATGGGGTAGAATAGTGAGTATGTGATTTTTGCAAATCTGGTTGGATTTTCTTCTGATACAGAGCAAGCTGTTTTTTATACATTGAAGCCTGGGAAAGCTATGTTACTGTAAAAAGAGTAACCGTATCTCTTTTCTGAGTTGTTGCCAAGCAGATGTAGACTTTTGGAATGTGCCCAGAAAACTTCTACAGCTGATACTTTGGTGACTTGTTCCTACTTCTAGCTTTACCAGCACCTATTTAAATAGCAGAGGAGCATGATTTTGTGTTGGTAGGTCACAGTTTTATACATTTCTCTACAATTAAATATGGGTAAGCTAACATTGATTGTAATTGATAGAAATGATGTAAGCCCAGTTTGCTTTTAATGAATACAGTGAAGGGGCATGTGGGTGGCTCAGTTGCTTAAGTGTCTGACTTCGGTTCAGGTCATGATCTCACGGTCCGTGAGTTCGAGCCCCGTGTCGGGCGCTGTGCTGACAGCTCTGAGCCTGGAGCCTGCTTCGGATTCTGTGTCTCCCTCTCTTGCTCCCCCTCCCCCATTGGCGCTTGCTCTCTCTCTCAAAAATAAATAAACATTAAAAAAAAAAAAAGGAATACAGTGAAGATATGGCCAGCTTTGCTAATACATTTTT
Source organism: Herpailurus yagouaroundi (assembly GCF_014898765.1). Classification (NCBI taxonomy): domain Eukaryota; kingdom Metazoa; phylum Chordata; class Mammalia; order Carnivora; family Felidae; genus Herpailurus; species Herpailurus yagouaroundi. The sequence goes on from NW_024412388.1 coordinate 50,342,069, forward strand.
GACAAAACGAATCAAGAAAATCCATCTAAAAAGTTCTCTGAGAGATTGGCATTGAATGTAAAACAAGGACAATCCACTACCATTACTAAAAGAATCTCACCTTTTAACTTCATCACATAAATGGATCATGCTCAGTGGATCTACCTGAGCAGCACGTGGTTTGATTTTAATTTCTTAGATTACTGATTCCCACCATCATGCCTGAGTACTCTTTCTGTGGTATTAGAAATGGGGAAATAACACACAGTGTCAGGTTGACAGATGTATCAAGAAACGAGCATTTTCTATAACATCAGCTCAAAATAAAACGTTACTGTTATAATCTCAGGTAACTTGGTAGCAATGGAAATCCTGTAAACCTTGAAGGTAGTGTAGTGTGCTTTTGACATGGATGGTAAAGGAAGGAAGCTAGTTGAATTCATTTGCTCTGCTGCTGGCTAAAAAGACAAACAAGGAGGGACGGAGGGAACAAAGAAAGTAAAAATCTTTCTTTTTTTTCAGGAGGAGTTGGAAGATGAGGAGTAATACAACACGCCAGATATATATGTTAAAAACTTACAACAAATCATAGATCACACTAAAGGATTACTAAAGTTTTAAACATGGCTGAGGGTATAGATGTCAGATTTTCTTACACAATAGTGGGTCTTTTGTTTCAGAGTTCACTCTTGGCCAGAAACTCCCTACCACTGTGTTAATTTCCTGTCGATCTTTCATTCAGCAACAGAACTAGAGATGGGGAGCAGACACCCCCCCACCCCCCCACCCCCCAGGCTTTTTAAGACTGTGCTTTGTGTAGATTAAAAAGAAGAAAGAAAAAAGAACAAACTTTTTCCAAACAAGATGTCCATGTGCATTCTTTAAGATCCTGTATGTGTGCTTAAAATGATCCTTAAAAAAAGCTCTCTCCATAATTTTGAACCTCTCCTTTTTCTAAAGACTTTTATAGTCATTTTTTTTTCCTTCTCAGCATGTGAACAAATGTGTAACTCGAATAGATGTTACTTTGCTATTTGCTTAGATTGTTTTAAAAGGCTAGTTGTGTGGAGGAACGAAGAAGGAAGGGAGGCAGGAGTAGCTGGGGTTTATTTGTTCTGTGTTGACCTAATGAGTGCAGTTCTTAAAAAATAATAAATATTTATATGTGATCTTAATTTTTAATGAGTCTCATAAAGTGGCTGGTACAGAAAAGTGTATGAGAAGCCATATATATTAAAGTATATGTGTTGTAAATACACGCATGTGCACACTAGAATGTTTTAGGAAGGAAAAGAGCTTATTGAGCTTGCTCCCTGTTGTTTTCCTGGTACCTAGAACAGTGCCTGACGTGTGACCGCCACTCAATAAATATTTGTTGAGTTAAACAAACATGAAAATAAATAAATAGGCAGCACCATATAGCAGGATGGCATTAGATTGGAATTCGGAAGACCTGGAGGGTACTTCCAGCACTGCCGTTAACAAAGTATGAGGAGCTGCCTAAGTCATTTAATTTCTTTGCTCCTCTGTGGCTTAAAAACTGGAACCCTTGCCTTCATGTTTTGTTTTGTTTTTAAAATAATGATTAAATGATACCTAAGGGGTATAAAAGCTCTTTGGAAACTGCAGGGTGCTTTAAATGAGTGTGCATATGTGTGTGTCTGTACAGAAAATCCTTTATCTCTTTGCTTCTCAATTTCTTTTCTTAGGAAAATCAGATTATTTAAATCCCATTATGCATAGCTCTCCTCTGCTCTTCCTAAGCCTCTGTATTCCATTACCTCTAGTAAATCAGAAAAAGGTGGTGAGTCAGGCTGTTGTAGAAGGCGAGGTCTGCTGTTTCTCATGACCATTTCACTGTGTGGAACTCCAAACTCTCCAGTGCGTGTATCTCATGGACTGTCTTACCTGTTTCAGCCATACAAGATGTTAGGTATGACCTGGGGTCTCCTAGATATGACCACTTCAAGATTCTTTGATGAGCAAATTAAAGTATTTATTAGTCATTAATACTATAGATGAATAATCATGAATTTAACCTAGATTCGACCTAAAATCAGTGTCATGGGATCATCTGTAAAGATTTTTTAAAAAAAATGTGTGCGTTGGTTAATAATAATATGTCCTGAAGCTGCATATCTGGAAGGGAAAAGGATAGAAAGTAACAAGTAGAAAGATATTAACAAGGAGAAAAGAGATCATGGTCAGAGATCATGATCTTTAGGACAGTTGTTCAAGGCTTTATACTCATTCATTCTCCACAGTTATTTTTTGAATTAGGATTCTTATTCTTTTTCTTTTTTAATTTTTAATATTTGTTTGTTTATTTATTTTTGTTTATTTACTTTTGAGAGAGAGAGAGACAGAGCACAAGCAGGTGAGGGGCAGAGAGAGAGGGAGACGCAGAATCTTAAGCAGGCTCCAGGCTCTGAGCTGTCAGCACAGAGCCCAATGCAGGACTCGAACTCACGAACATGTGAGATCGTGACCTGAGTTGAAGTCGGATGCCCAACCGACTTAGCCACCCAGGCCACCCAGGATTCTTATTCTTAAATTTAAATATCGAGTAACAAATTTGGATGGCCCTTCATATTAACATATTGTCTTAAATTAGGAAGAAATGGCTTGAAGTTCGAAGTAAGCTTTAATAGTATCATAGAAGTTACGTTTGGAGGTAGACTTCCATTGCATCATAGAACTTTTTAAGACTTTAGGAGACCATTTAGTCTAAGTACATTCATTTGGATCTTAGGAGAACTGAGGCCCAGATAGCCCAGGCCAGGAATCTTTTGGAAGGTCATGGCAACCAGTTACTTTAGAGTCTAGACTACAGCCCTAGGTCTTTAGATTTCCACATTCCAACTATCCCTTCCCCATACACAACTGTTCATTTTCTTAAAACTAAAACAATACTAATCACCCCACTTAGAAGAGCTTTCCAAAATATTGTTAGTGTTGAATGCCTTAGCATTGCATTTTGCTAGTAGGTGTCACTCAGATTTACTGAGCTGGAAGCCTAACTTAACAGAATAATGAGACATAGGTATCTATGTGCCATCACTGAACAGACACATCCACAGATCACACATTTTACATCTGAAAGAACATAAGTAATTCTCCTGTCCCCCACTTTTAAATGATAAGGGGCTATTGACAACCCTCCACTGTCACTTGTATCCATGTGGTTTAAAATATATACTGCTTATTCAAAGAGTTGTTCAAGTTCAATGCAGAAGATATATTACACCGTGTAATATGCCTGCATTTGTTCATGCATTCTTTTTGGAAACCTGATCTTATTTATGTCTGCTTTTACCAGATAGGCTAGGTTAAGTTATGTTAAACATGTTGTACTGAGACTTGATTCACAGTGCTGCAGCCTGGCTTTCTTCCTTGATTAGCTTTAATCAAACTCTCCGCATTCCATGACCTTAATAAAGCTATTTTTCCTGACAACTGAAGACTGTCTTAACAAGCACAGTTCATCTGTGCTGAAACTAAGGCTGAGTTAAGATGGGGTTTAGGTGCTCATTAAAGCCCAAAGAATGGAGTATAAGAGGAAATGATGAAATGGTGCTCCCTGAAACATCTCTTCTTTAAATTTAATTAGACAAATTATACGAAAACCAGTAGATGCCCTGGGAAGGTAATCAACATTAGGGCTAATAAAAAGCTTGAATAGTATGAAAGAGCCGGGGTGGGAGGTGCTGTAGTGCCTTTCTAACACTTATGAGAGGTAAATTAACACCAATTGCTAAACACAGAAGCTAGATGAATTTCCACATTGATTTAAAAATTAATTTTATGATGCTGTTCTATGTGAAAAAATATAACAAAAATACTTTGAAGTTTGGCATGGAGGCACATGCACAAGGTATTTTATGAATACTTTGTATATAAATTATTCGTATGCACTTTATATATGAACTGTTTTGTACAGTAGAGAGGCAGTTATGGTCTGACTTTGGAGTTTTGACACACCTGGGTCCAAATTCTTACAAGTTCCCTCATTAGCTTTGTGTGCGTGTGTATGTGTGCGTATGTGTACACGTGTGTGTATGTACAAGTTTACTTCACTCTGTGAAACCCAATTTCATCATCTATAAAATGAGATAATTCTTTTCCTGAACAGGCTTTATAAGAATTCAATGAAATTAAATTGGATTGTGTGTGTACAGAAGGCTTGGCACAATACCTGGTGCATAATAGGTGCTCAAAAGTAGGTGTTCTATATTTAAGAGAAATTTCCACTTAGTCAAGAGTGGTTTTAAGTGAACTGTCCTATAAATACGTGAGAATTAGGTTATGAATGTAAATATTCTACACATAATCTATGGATCAAGATCATCTTAAAGGAAAATGCTAGAGGACAGAAGCTTGTAGTTTTTGGACAGAATGATGACCCAAACATACCTAATGAATTGTTTGGTGCCTACAGCTGCCAAGTGGAGAGACATTTCAGAAGGTTGAAACATTTATTAAGCACTGTGTGCTAAGCACCTTATATACCTATTTGAAGACAACTCTGCAAGGTAGGTGTTACCTAGTTTCACAGACAAGGATAAAGAGCTTCAGAAACACTGGTTGCATGTTACCATGGGAGAGCCAAAATTGGAACTCAAGGTTGGCTTGGCTCCTGAATGCTTGCTCTTTGGGGCAGTTGGGTGGCAGGCTAGAGCAGATGTTTGTATCGCTTTAAAAATCAGATTTGCCATATAAGTTATTGGATACACAGTTCTCTCTCCTTTTTCTTTCTTGGCTGAATTCTTTTTTTTTTTTTTAATGTTTTTATTTATTTTTGAAGGAGAGAGAGAGAGAGAGCATGAGCGGGGGGAGGAGCAGAGAGAGAAGGACACAGAGACCTAAGCAGGCTCCAGGCTCTGAGCTGTCAGCCCAGAGCCCGACACGGGGCTCAAACTCACAAACTGTGAGATCATGACCTGAGCTGAAGCCAGATGCTCAGCAGGCTGAGCCACCCAGGCGCCCTGGAAGAATTCTAAATGAACTTATTTTGTGTCCTGGTTAACCCTCAGTTCCGTTGCTTTTGGGCTGTGGTTCTCAGCATTTGCTGGCCTTTTAACATCTCCTGGGATGGGATTAAGTATTAGTGTTTTCGAAAGCTCTCCTGGTGATTCCTGGTGTGCAGTCAGGGCCAAGAGCCTGCATTCAGAGATGTCTACCTCAGACATAGGTGTTTTGGTAGCCTATGTGTCACTAGTAATTTGTCAGAGTCGATTATGACCCTCCTGTTTGTTTAGAGGAAGAAATATGGAAGCCCTGAAATCTTCTCCAGTTGTGATAGATGTTGCTCATGCATTAATTAGCATGTAAAAATTAAGTGTTCTTTATTCTTACTGTTAGCTTATTTTCTCTTTTTCCAGTTGAAAGAGGCTAAATTAGATGGAGTGAAGATTATGGCAAGAAAAACAAAGGAAAGAAACATGATTATGGCAACTTTGCCCCTCAGAGAGCTGAAGACAAGAGCATTTTTTCATCTGTTTTTACTAAAACAAAAATTATTTTCAAAATAACGGCCTTACACCTGCTCCCTTAGAAAGGGAGAAAACCTTTCTGGTCAGACTGATTTGTGGATGAATCCCGAGCTCTCACTTTCTAATGAAAGAATTAGTCATTTTAAACTTATGGAGTCTCGGTTTCCTAATCTGTACAATCGAAATAATTCTTAACTCAGTTACTCTGAGGATCAAATGAAAGAAAACAATTTGCAGAGGACAATCTGGAACCTGACCCGTGTAGCCCCTCTTGTTACGTTACTGAGACCAAGTATCTTTGGATACTGGTCAGGTTGAGCATTTTCTGAGAGGGCTCTGTGGGGCTGGTTGGTTTTGCAGAGCAAGGAGGCCTGCTGTTGACTGTTGTAATCCTGGATGCTGCCATTCACAGAGACCTTTTTCTTTTCCCTAAGAGATTCCTGGGTATCTTGTTTTTACGGACCAGAGAGTGAGGAAAGAAGTTAGGATGCCTTTCCTGAAAGCTGGTCTGGGAAGTTAGTTGCTGATACGAGTCAGCATTCCCTAACTTGAGATTTCCTAACACTGTTTCTCGGGCTTAATTCTGAGTCGCTGATGCCTGCCCTGGTGGCACCGTAAATGAACGCAGACAGTTACTGGGAAGGGATCTTGTCTTTGGTCCTGGCTTCAGGCACAGCTACATCTACATCACGGCAAACGGTTGTATTCCTATTCTTCTTTAAAAAGAGTATGTAACCGGTTTAACTATTAGGAAGTTCATGCTAATTTCTGACGTTGATAAGCATGAGGTCAAGCATATTTCCTACTGTTACCATCTTCCACAGAGGTATAAAATTGCTTTTTATACCTCTTCGGGATTTTTACAAAGAAATTTTGGTATGGGTGAATGGGTTGAAATTTTCAGGATGTTAAAAGAACTCAGTAAAAGAGTAGCTTTCCCTACAGCTCCATGACCTGGTGGAAATCCAGACATTAGGTTCCACCAAACTTGAGGGATGCCCAGTAAATGATGATGGGAATATCCAGGGAGCTGGAAGCGTTGAGACTGCTCACTTATCCAAATCCTTACATGACCCTGAGACCGCCAGGCGGAGGGGCTGCAAAGCAGAGATAAGTGCTGGAAATTGGCCAGTGTACTTTTTTTTTTTTTTTTAAGACGTAGCTCTCTCCTTTACACTTTTTTCTGTACCTCTGCCCTGAAGCCTACACAGCCTGTTACATACTGATAGCTAAGGAAATGCAATCAACATTCCTTACTACTGCCTACAGAAAAGACCTAAATTGTTTACTGGCCTCCAGGATGTTGGTAAATATCTGGCTGTTCTTTTTGGAAAGGGTGGGGGGGGGGGTGGGAAGCATGAGGCAGTGCACGGTATCTACATTTATATTGTGAACATACACATGTTGTACCCTAGAATAAGAAAGAAATAATTTACAGTACATCTGCATTGTTCCAAGGCCAGGGGAAGATGATCTTGTTCTCCGTGTAGGGCTCCCACCCCTCAATGGCTTTACATGTGTTCTGGAGGGGAAAACGTTATTTATAAAGTAGCCTGGGGTATGGAGGATCCAGTGGTAAGAGGTATAGAACATTTTCAGGCGTCTTTACTCGGTATAGAACATTTTCAGGCATCTTTACTCTTGGAGTGTAGCATGGGAAAGTTCATTCCCAAAGACTGTACCTCTGGGTGTTCTGGTAGAGTTGGGGGATGAATCGGTAAGAATGAAATGAAAACGGGATGAAAATCCGTTTACTCTTAAACACAGACAGGCTAGGAATGGGGCATCCTACTTTTAGAATAGAAATTTCATTATACAAAGGCAGGGTGGAGGAAACCTAATTTGACAGAAGTTCATGTGAAAACAACCGAAGAGTGTAAGTTGACCTCAAGATTAATCGAGGCCAGCAGTGTGACATTGCCTTTTAAAAGGCGAAGGCCATGTTGGGCTGTGGTCTGACCACAGCTGGAATGTTTTTGCCCAGTTTTGGTACACATGCTAAAAGGAATGCCAGCAAAATGGAGACCTGGGTGCTAATGGATCAGGAAATCATATCATAGGAGGGGCAGTTGAGAAAAACATGGCTCTAAAGTCTGGAGCAGAGATTCCTTAGAATGAGCTTAAGAATGAGCTTAAATATTTAAGTGTCTGCTGGGACATTCTCTTGTTCTCTTGTAAGAGTTAGGTTTTCCTCTGGAGCCTCAAACCCACACCTGACATGAAAACACCTGAGACAAAAACCTGAGTTAACATCTTGCACTGCCTGACCCATTTTCCCCAACAATCTGCTCATCTTCCTGTGTTTCAAAATGAGTGGCTGTCTCCATTCTTCACCCTGTCATCCAAACCAGAAATCGGGCATTATCTTTCACTCATCCCTTTCACTCAGGGAAAAAAAAGATGTTGCATTTAAAGTCAGCACCTCTGGACTGGGCTTCTGTTGCTCTCTAACAACTCAGTTGCTAATAGCTTTTGATAGGGAGGCAAACTGTTAAACTTGATAATTTCTAAAGAGTTTTGAGCTATTTAGCACTAAGTGATGCCAAAGAAAAAGAATACTAGCGTTACTCACAGCAGAGGGAATAATTTAATATCCTTCTTGGGGGCCGAGGTTAAGTTCTGTGTGACTCAGCACATTATCATCCTCTATGACCCTAAATCCCTTCTGTTTCCTGATCTGCTTGTCTTGACCTGTTTCATTTCCACACCAAAATAGTTTCATTAACACTATGATCATGCACAGGAGATAGTAGTTAACTGATGTAATTAACTGGTGTGTCAAAGGCTATTGGTTTATTGCATATGCAACTGTCTTTCCTGGTGGGAAGATACACTTTCTGCTGACATAATAGGTCTGCAAACATGCCAAATTGCCAAATAATCTGCTGGGTGATGGTGAGGTGTTTGTGGTGATTCCACTTACATAGGCAGAATGGTGGGATCTTTTACTGTGTTCTCCTAAAATGCAACTGGCCAAAGGTGCTAATTGCTCAACAGTTGAAACAGAAGAAGAGAAGGCAATTTAGTTCTGGGCCTTGGTGAGGTTCTTTTCCTTTCCCTTTTTTTTTTTTTAAATCTGTGCTTTTGGCATGCTAATGAATGCATTTAGTCTCTGCAAGAAATTTCCGTTTAAGAAAGAATTTAAAAACACGAAGTGCTCAATCCATATCTCCTAAACAACTAAAAAGACTGCAATTTCAAATGAGAAATTATGTTGCAAAGATGAAAAAAGTTGTTTATTATGGCTCAAAATTTTAATCACCCAAGGGCTGTAAAGTTAAAAATAGACAGTTCTGCCTTCTGTTTATGGTAAACTTGGCTGAGTCCCGGCAAATTTCAAAGCTGAACATACTGTATGTTATTTTTGCTTAATTTTAGATTCCACATTTTTAAATTATTTCTTACAAGAAGCATATTTCAGGATATAAACTTAGCCTGAAGAACAGTATTCTTGATTTCTGCCCATATTGAAACTCCTTTGAAAATAGTAAACTATGGTTTTGGGATTTTCCTGTTCTCAAGAGTCCAAATGGGTACCTTTCTAAGTCTTTTACATTATGAATGAACACAGGAATACAAAATCGTAAAGGTTGCTTTCTGCTATCCGGTTCCCATACTTGTCATTTTGGTTTTCTTAACAGTAGAACTTGATGCAAACATATGGCAATACACACTGGCTTGCACTCTAGGGAGGGGCATTTTGTGTCGCCCTTCGTGTTTCAGGTTAAGGAGACGGAAGGCGCGGACGGAGACTCTCCTGGCCGAGGCAAAGTGTCTGCCCCTGGGCCAAGAGCTTAAGAGAAAGCCTGGGATAGAACCTTCGAGCTGTAGCCACCGGACAGTGTAGCTTCTCTTCTGACCCGTTCCCGCCTGCCAGCAGAACCGCCTGTGTGGTGACTGTTTGCCCCAAGAGCAAGTAGGATTGTTGACTCAACCCTCTTCATGCCTCCTCAGAGAGGAGAAACACCTGGCTTCACCTCTTTACAGAACTCTTGTTGATTCTTGCCTCCGCGCTCTTGCAGAGAGCTCTTGTGGGCCTTTCCTCCCAGGGTTTTTAGAACAAGCCCTTTGGGTGGCAAGAAATCTAGGGAAGGGATCTTTCTTTTTTTTTTTTTTTTTTTTTTTCCTTAACCCATTACTCCATGTGGCATCTGAGAATCAAACATGCCCCACAGAGTGACTGGCATGCTCGGTAAATATTTGCGAAATATTGTCGAGTGAACAACCATTTACTGAAGATCAAGATTCCTATGATGACCCTGATGGAGGTTTATTTGCGATTAAGGTAATCATAACTCCTGTTGAAGAATTCTTACTGTGTGCTCCACCCGTATCTGAACACTTGATATTTGTGTTTTTAATCTTCCCGAGAGCCCATTTTATAAAAGCGAAAACTAGGCTTTCCAGGGTTAGGAGCGTGCCCTGGGATATTCAGCTGTATAGCATTAGCCTTGGAGATTCTGTGCTTAGTGAGTATAGAATTAACACTGATTCCATATTCTTTCCAATATGCCACATTACCATGATGGAGAAAGGCTGTGATAGCAGTACCCATACATTGATACTGTGCCTCTGAACGGGCAAAGGATATGTCACAACATTCATGAAAGTCTCAGGCCCTTAATCATGAGGTAGGTAATCTCCCAGGTCCCAGCCAGCCTGCTTACACTTAATTTGCACACAACTTTAATACAGTTGGTTATCTGTTTTTCAAATCCACCGCAGATCCATTCATTCAGTAAATATTTTCTGAAAACCTATTATGTGCCAAGTATTCTTCTAGAGACGGCAAACAAAAAGGAATCTTGCCCTTTAGAGAGATTGCATTACAGATTTATACATTAGTGGCTCTCAAACTGTGGTCCTCAGATCAGCAGTAGCAGCCTCACATGGAGACTTGTCAGAAATGCAAATCCTTGGTCCCCAGTCCAGAAATTTGGGGACTGAAGTTCAGCAATCTGTTTTTAAACAAGCCCTCTAGGTGATGCTGATGTATGCTACAGTTTGAAAATCACTGTTCTAGAGGGCTTAGAACAACATTTTTGTGTTCTTGAAGCAGGTAGCTCTGTAGAAAATTTTGTTGCCAAATTTATCCTGTGTGTGTGTGTGTGTGTGTGTGTGTGTGTGTCTGTCTGTCTGTCTGTCTGTCTGTCAAGGTCTGACTTCATGATGGCATTCAGTGATGGGCGCTTGCTGGGCAGAGGCACTAGGGCACTTACACGTGAGAATATGGACCCTAGACTCCTACATACATGGATTCAGATTCTCACTCTGCCAAGCACTAGCCACACAAACTCGGGAGAATTATGAGAACTCTGTGAACTTTGGTTTTCTTGTGCAAATGCAGGTATTAGTAAAAGGACCATACCTCATGCTTGGTGCAGCTGCTCGGTACCAAAAAAAAATGCTCAGTAACTCAGTATAATTGTTTTTCTCTCTCTCGGATGTAGCCCTGGGCTTGGCACAGGGTAGGTGCTCAGGGAATGTTCTTTAGAAAATGGATGGATATTTATTTTCCTTTGTGTTAGCCATTAGCCTAAGACCTGCAGCTGTTTAATTCCTACCCTTTGTCCATCTTTAGCAGAAGTTACCAGAATAATGAGACCCAGCATTAGAACATACCTGACGCACACGTTCCGTTTGGAAATGTGTGTTGACCTGCCTCAGTGTGGCCACTGCTGGTACTTAATCCTCATCTGTCTAAGTGAGGTTGCCTTCCCTCTGGCTGTTAACTTTGGGATATTTCAAATGCCTATAAAATCTTATTTAATTAAGGCTCTTCCATATCTGCTTGTAGATATTTTATTCTTGAAATGCTGGTGGCATTAATAGTAAATCCAAGAGAATCAAACCTCTGCCTCTTTTATGCCATTTCAGCACTAAGCCAAGGAGAAAAACTCTCAAGGAAATTAATGCTTCCCTCAAGTACAGTAAGAACACGAATCTAACACATTGCCATATAACCTGGTTTCACTAACTTTCCGAAGTTTTGTTTTGCCATTTTTATTACATGTCACGTTGTATGGCTAACACCAGAAGTACAATTATGAGGAGGCTGTTCTCTCAAAATCTGTGGGGCCTGCCAGTCAGATAACCCTTCAGAAGAAAGAGTATCCACCAGAGATTTGGTTGTTATTCACAAACAGATTATTTTTTTTTTTTTATTTTTAGACTTTCATTAGTTCACTAAATATTATTAGCAACTATCGTGTGCCAAGCATCGTTCCAGGTGCTGGCGAACGAATGGGACAAAAATACCTGCTCTCCAGGTGCTTGGTTACTTTCTTTTTCACCGGTGGGAGTGTGTTTGGATGTCTGTGGCATGGGGCGCCCTACCTAGAAGCTGGGTCTGGGGTGGAGGGCACGCGATAGAGGTGCTCAGATATGAACTCCCTCACATTTAGGTTTTATGTGTAAAGTTTAACTCCTTCAGCAGTGACAACTGTCACTGTTTCTCTGCTCTGGCACGTCCTCGTGCCCTGGATTTGTGAGGTGACATTAGTGCTGATTTAACTTAGCTCTTCTTCATGTTACTGCAAACTCTGTTTTAGTTTCCTATTGCTGCTATAACATGTTACCACAAGCTTAGTGGTTTAAAAGGACACAAGTTTAGGGACACCTGGATGGCTCAGTCGGTTAAGCATCAGACTCCAGCTCAGGTCATGATCTCACAGTTCTTGAGCTCAAGTCCCGCATGGGGTGATCACAAGCCCCATTTCAGGTGATCACAAGCCCCATTTCGGGTGAGCTCGAGCCCCACTTAGGGTGAGCCTTGCTTCTCTCTCTCCCTCTCTCTCTCTGCCCCTCACTCACTTGCCGCAAAGTGACTCAAATTTATTTTCTTCAGCTCGGAAGGTAGGAAGTCTAAAAACCAGGCTGGTGTCAGTAGGGCTGGTTGCTTCTGGAAGCTCCAGGGAAGAACCCTGATGGCTCATTCAGCTTCCAGAGGCTGGTTTGGCACTCCTTGGTGCATAGCCGTATCACTCCAGTCTCTGCGTCCTTCTCCCAGGTCTTTGATCCTCCTGCCTCTCTCTTATAAGTAACCTTGAGATCACATCATTGGGCCTACCTGGATAAATGCAGGATAATCTCTCCACTTTCCGGTCCTTAACTTGATAATATCTGCAGAGTCCCTTTTGCCATATTCACAGATCTGGGATTAGGACATAGACATCTCGGGTAGGTGGGCCTGATTATTCAGCTAAGTCTACCCTGCCAGAGATTCCAGTGTCCTTAGGCTCATTGGCTGATAGGCAGGATTTTTTTTAAAGTAGTTTCTTCCATTCTAGAAAACCCACCCCAACAGAGCACAGTCTAAAATGCAAATATTGCTAACTTAGCAGAGTCACTTACACATGCATAACTACCAGAAAATCTCCTTAATGATTCCTGTTTCTTCTACAAGACTGAGCTCAAAAGCCCTGCCCCCAGGAAGCCTTCCTGGGTTATCTTGGGCTTGTGAGGTGTTCTTCATGTGAGACTCTCTGGCCCTCTCTGCGCAAGTGACTACAAGACAGCACCTTTGCTGTTGTGATTTTGTGGATTTACTCGTCACCCCCCTGGCCCCCACATCCCCTCCTCTTCCCCTGAATAGTGTGCTCTTTGCAGGAAGGGACTGCTTCTGCTAGGCACTAGAAGATATTTGGTATAAGTTTCTGTAGCAATGGAAGGATTCTTTTCTCTGACACATTTTTGAGAAACTGTGTGATATGAGTCTCACTTAATTTCACTTGATAAGGTATTTTAGAAGTTGGGAGTGGAGTGTGGCCAGGTGGGTTCAGAAAGGACTGGCACCATGTGGCTTTTCACGTGATTTGGACACCTGACTGGGTGGTGAGTTAGTGACTCTTATGGACAATTCTTTTCAAGTGAATATAATCCTGAAGCTGTGCACGCTTTTTCCCTCAGTGTCGTCATAAATCTACTACAATTAGGTAGATTCCTAATATTTGGAAATAATGATATAAATCAGGGTGAATGACTGAATACTAAAATAAATTTTCATTACCAAAGAACATTCTGTGGCCTGATAACTTTTAGGGTTACTCAAATGGAATCATACCTCTGGTCATTGAGATATTTTACTTTATTTCAGTTTTTAAAAGTAGAATCTTATTACATGGAGAAATCTGTGAGTCCTGTGTGGTTACTGTTAGAAATTCATTTTGCCTCTTTTATAATGTTCAGGCTGATTTTTTTTCTTCTTTGTAAGTAGACTTTGGGATTTATGTTGTTGGAAAGCATGTAATTTTCATTTGTTTTTTTTCACCTAGTGGTGCTTAATGATACCATGTGAATTTTTATGGTCCCAGCTGCACCGAAGTGTGTGCCCTGGAACTTCAGTTGGATTAAGAGCCTACCTTGGTGTGAGGGCTGAAATTGGAGAAATGGGAGAACACAGGGTGCATCTATATATGTTGCAATTAATATTGATGAGTGGGCAAAAGTCCAATGTTATCCTAGGGGGTTAGCTAATGTTCATTGTAAACCAATGCAAGTGAGTCCTTCCCCTGCAGGTGTGAATAGTTTAATTTAGTAGGTGGATTAGGAAAAGCAAAGGGCATTTTCTTATGTTCCAGTTCACATTTCGTATGTTGAACATGAACCAGCCATGTAACGTACAGCTCATCGTTGAGTGGTGGCAACAAGTATCCGAGACATGGTTAACCCATCTCAGTACCTCTGAGGTCTAGCATCATGCCTGGTACATGGTAGGTGCTCATTAGCATTTGTGAAATGAATAGAAGAATGAATGAAAGATTGCTATTACAAGGTCTCTTAAGAATACTGGCCCCTGCCTGCCCCTCAAGCCATCTTGCCTTCCACCTTCTAGCCATAATATACTATTTGTAGCTTGTTCAATGTTCTACATTCTTCTTCCCTTTGGACCTGTTTACTTTCCGTCTTCTCTCCTTCAAGCCCCTTCTCCTCCCACACCTCCATCCCTTTGTCTGGCTGATTCCTGTTGGTTCTTTGTGATTTGGTGCCTTCCAGAAGACTTTCAGGAGGCATCATTGCTAGTATCTGATTGAAGGCCTGGTTGGTTTTTCATCTCTCTCTGAACCTTTGAATAACAGCAGCACGCTTCTGACTAGTGGACATGTTGAAATCTGTGTATCTATCTGAACCTTCTTTTCAGGAGAATGTGGATAATTGTCAGATGCTTGAGTCATCTGGTTATCCATTCATTAAATGTTTACTTGTTTTGACAGAGAGTGTGAGCGTGAGTGGGGGAGGGGCAGACAGAGGGAATCCCAAGCAGGCTCCACGCTCAGTGTGGAACCCGGTGCGGTGCTCGATCCCATGTCTGTGAGATCATGACCTGAACTGAAATCAAGAGTCGGACGCTCAACCTACTGAGCCACCCAGGCGACCCAGTACTTTGTGTCTAGCAATGGGCAAAACATGGCTCTATAGTACCAGGAGCAGAAGTAGTCCAGTGAGGCAGCCAATTCTCTCGCGTTTACAGAGCATCAGCCTCAGGGTAAAATGGGATGATGAAGGAGAACGACTGATGTATTACTTTTGGTGTGCCTGATACCAAAGGGTCCAAAGGCAAATAGAAGTTGGGAAATTGAACCATTTCCTTTCTAATTCAATTTAGGAAAGGTTGGTGCATAGTAGGTGCTCGGCCAACATTTCCTGAGGATGAAAGGTTTTTATTTTTTTGCTTTATAATAGGATTAAAAATTTTTTAGATAGTCTCTTTCACTCCACACTCCTTTTTGCCCACATAGCCCTAGCTTCAGTCTATACTTAGTGCTTTTGCTAAGACTGACTCATCTTGTTTCTGATTGCTTTAGTGATATGAGACTCTGGTATCCATGGGAATGGTATAAGACTGTATTGCTTTCATGCTTGGAAAAACATTAACCAGGAAGGCCAGCTATTGGTACCAGTACCAAGTAACTCCTGAGAACTATAGGGTAATCTCACCCTTAAATTCTTAAGACAGTGTGTAAAACACCATAATCTGTTGGAAAACAAATCAGTCTTTGTGACAAGATAGGTGTGACTTAAATCTTGTCTCTGCTGCCAGGCTGTGTGACTGTGGGCAGGTTATTCACCCTCTCTGCGTTCCTTCATCTCTGTTTTTTTTTTTTCCATTTGTAAAATGAGGGAGCAATATTAACTCAGGACTGTTCGATAATTATAAATGCTTTTGTAAGTGTCCTAGTTTATATCTGATGCTCAGTAAATGGTAAATATTATTATGATGAATATTACTACTGTAAACTATATTAGATATAGGCCCTGGAGGGTTTCAACAAGGACATGGTTACAGGTAGCTACCAAGATCAGGGAAGGACAGCTGAATTAGATCTAAACAGACTCCATTTGTCTGCAAAGGACCCTTGGTTTTTTTCTTTTTTCTTTTACCCCCTCTGGGAAGAATTAACATCGTTTTAAGAAGGGAACTGAGTGTCTTCCCTCTGTTCTGGGTGTTTCAGAGTTGACTAGAAATTGATCCTAGTTACTAAGGAAGAACTTTAAAAAATACACGTTAGGAGTCAGGATGGTGTAGAGGTAAGAGCACTGACCCATGTTCCCAGGGGTCAAGGCTCTGCTCAGCTCCACATTCTCTGCCAAGTCCCTTTCCATCACTGTGCTGTACATCCCCCCGCTGGGAGCACATTGGAGCAGAAGATTATCTGGCCCTCTGGTTGGTTTTCTTCCCAAGGCAAGTCCTTCTTCCTGACTGGGAGTTAGGATGGGTGGCCCTAGCTGGGCTGGTTTTATTGTTCCAAAAAGTGTCAGCAGAGAAATGGCCAGATCTTGGAGTATCCCTTGTGATTTGACATTTGGGGGCATCCTTTTATGTTCAATGTACCTGGCCCAAAAGTCTTCCAGCTCAGATATTCTGTGAGTGGAAACTCTTTGAATAAATGTAAACCTAGAAAGGATTTTCAGGGTAAATTTAAAAATTTTCCTGTGGTTCAGCTGTAACAACTCCTTCTCACATGAAACTTCTTTGGGGGCATTGATAATACTTGTATTTGAATGGGGAATGAATTTCCCAGCTTCCTGGGAACAACAACAACAAACATTCCCCCAACAAACCCCAGGGTGTCTGACGCTCCCGCTTTCTTCTCAAAGAGCCGATCGAAAACTCTTCTGTCAGCTCAAGAGCTATCAGCAGTATTGAACAATTAGACTAGAAGGAACGGTGGTGAACAGTTGTCCCTAAAGGCGTGGAAATTAACAAAGGCCATATTAGTAGGAGCAGGGAGGGAGGGGGGATATGAAGAGAATGGGGGCTGGGAGGGACAATTCACAAGTGGGGAGGGTGATTTGGAGGGGTTTGTTTCCCAGATAGTTTTCAAAGAAAAGAGATTTGTGTAGTTTGCCAGGGGCTGAGAATGAAGCACAGGGCCAGTTGATGTTCTTTTTTATCCAACAATTACTTTTCTCTGGCACATTCCTTTTGGGCTAACAAAGTGTCTTCCTTTTCTTTTTCATGGTCATTGATAGCAAGAGCTTAAGGGATCTTTGCTTCCCAGGGCTAAGGGTGTGGTGGAGAGAAGGACACAAGGAAGAGGGAATTGACATTTTTCAGATTTTCTTGAATTTTGTCACAAACAAGGGAAAGCCATCCAATGCCTACGGAAGGCTCAGGTTTTCATTTTAGTCTGGGGGTGATTGATTTCTTTCTTTCAAGGGGCTGATGGAGGAGGTCAGTGTCTTAGGGAAGAAGCCAGGGAAAAGGAGAAAAGAAAGAATGAGATTTATGACCTTCTGGATCCCAGCTTTTATGTCGCGTAACCATTCCCAATACTGGAAGTTCATGACACCCTGAGAACCAGCCCGGGAACCCGGAGCAGTGATCTGCATGCAAAGGAGGAATTAAACAGTCCAGCAACTGCTTTGATTGAAAGACACACAAGATCCTGTCCTGGATTCTGAGCCCTGCTTCCCTTTAGTTCATCCTGTAGGCACAGAATCCAGTGTTTCACGCACTGATGAGACAGACCACCCAGGGCCACTCATGTTATACTGAGGGTGATTGACGATGGTGCTTATAGAGGAATTATTTCAACAATGGGACTTTTCCATTATTCTCTCTGCAGTCAGCCCTCCATGATCAGTACATGGAAATCCTTGCATCTTGTCACCGAAGAATACTAAACTAGTAGGTGTTGCTCCCATAGCCCCACCCTGGTCCCATAACCCTGAGCTAATAACTGAAGATCTTAAAAAATGTATGTATGGTCCATTTTTATTCCATATGGCCCCTTAGGTAACATGACCCAATGTGGCCATTAAATGACCCCGCTTACACTTGGATTACTCGGTACAAAGCAAATTTATGGTTGTTTATTCTCTCCTCCTATCAGCTATTAGTGCCTAATCATATGGTCTATCGATCATGAGATTAATCGCCTGCTCAAAGAGGCAGCAGGTCTCGTGGAATGCTGCACTGCGCCAGACTGAACTTCAACCTTTTATACAAACTGGAGGAGTCAAAATCATCATTCACTGCCTGAAGCCCCTGGTCCCTGGGCCTCCTGAACCCCAGGAGGTAAATCCCTGCTTTTTCACACAGTGTACTTTGCACTTCCTTTCCTTGTGTAAAATTTCACCTCATTGATTCAGGCAGGCACTTGCAAATAAAATCCTTTGCAAGGCATCTTATAAATAATGATCTAAGCTGAAAATATGTGGGCTTTATTATACAAAGCCCCATAGTGCTGCCATAATTAAGGTCTGTCAGTATTTCTATTACAGATTCTCATTTTGGAAGATTTATAACTGGGCCATTAAAGTTTTCTTGGGCTAAGACTTTCCAAGAGTGTCATGTTAGACCTTTTTTTTTTCCTTTTTGTAGAATATATTTCTTAAAAAATATATATAATTATTAAGTCCAGAAAGCCTGTCACACAGTAGTACATACCTGCAAGGGTTGGACACTAAAATCTGAGGACTGCATCGCCTAGAGTGGCTTCTGGTCACCCTCCTCTGCCCTTTCATTGCAGTTGTGAGAACAGAGAATCATTGTAGTGTTCATGCTGTATTGTGATGTTTGTTTCCTGGTCTGTGTCTCCTCCTCTAAGGAGAGTGAGAGTAGGCAACTTAAATCATTTGTCTCTCGAGCCCTGTGTTTTTCAGAGAGGATAGCCCCATGTCAGCGCTGGGTTTGTTCAGTAAATGCACCCAAGAATGGGAAGCAGGAAACATCCTTTCCAGTCCTAGAGTTGTTCATAGCTGGGAGTAAACCAGGCGGTGCATTTAGTCAAGTCACTTTACTTCTTGGAAAACAAGTTCCCTGATGGTTGAAATAAGTTCAGGCCTGGTAAATTGGTGTTCTGTGAGTTGAATGCTGCCAGCACAGTGCTTTCAAACATTTTAATCTGAACACCTTATGGGATGGAATCTGGGCCTTCTAGTTGGCCATAATTCCTGCTATTCCCCGGTATAGGGTATTAGCAGCCGCTTCAGTCATCTGTCTGCATGGTCTATAAGTGTTTATGATTCCTCGTAGTGATACCTTTATAATGGGACCTTGTGTTTTGTTGCTACTGTAAGGATCTAAATCTGAGATTCAGGTTGGCCTGGGATGCCTTTCAATGCAATCTGACTTCTCTCACTTCCAATTCTTTCTCTCACCAAGAACCTCAACCAATATTTTTGACTCCATGCTTTGAAAAGTTTTGTCTTGTAGACAAACTGCATTGGTTAATAATTAATTTCTTTTCCTATTTTTAAAGCAAACAGACATCTGTAACTGTGCTCACAGATACAAATAAGCCATCAGCAGTAAGGGCATGAAATAGTTTTTGTGTAATGAGTTGGTTGATGCTTTAGCAAGGTTGTGCAGTTGTTTCTTGAGTAAGCCTATAGTTTCTGTGTGAGCTTTTGATCTACTAAAAATAGCTCTTAGATCTTCCTGCCTTTTTAGACATGTGAAGTTCCAAAGACTCTAGGTGAGCGCTTAGTTTATTCTTTTATGAGTTGCTGGGCTACTCTTGTCCTCAAAGCCTCAAGTAAGTTGTTTGTCCAAATACGCAGTGCCAGTGTTTCAAAATGTGGCCTTCCTGGTCAGCTTAGAGAGGGCAGTCTCTATACAAGTTGGCTTTTGCATCTGATGAAAGGAAAAGAGCTTCCTAATATGAGTTACCTGCAGGCCCTTGTTACATTTGTTCCCTTCAGTCAAGGGCATTTTGGAAGGTTGTTAAAAAAGAGTGGCAGACAATTTGATACTTTGACTCCCAAGCTAAAGAGAACCTTTCCATGTCAACTCAGGCTGTTGGTGACTATTGTGGATTGAGAAATTAACAGCACACATTTTAATTAAATAGAGCAAATTAAAGATCTGTAGCATAAACGTAATCTTGCATGTAAACCAATCTGAGGCCTGACCTTAGGTACTTAAGGTGGTCAATACCACACAGAAGTAAAGGGTTTTTGAAGATAGCAAACTGATTGACCCAGAGTATCACACAGATACAGTGTAACAAGAGGCAGCGCCTTCTTTGTGGCTAAGAGTTTAGGCTCTGGGGTTCTACTATTTTGGGTTTAGTTCTGTCTTGGTTCCTTACCAGTTCTCACCTTGAAGAGATGACTTAACTCTCCATAAACTTCAGTTTGCTCATTTATAATCTGAGGATAATTATAGCATGTTGTAAGGAGTAAAGGGGAATAATTCACACAAAGTATTTGCATCATGTTGGTCATAGAATAAACAATGCATATTAATTATCATTATTAGCCGGGACATAGTTGAAATAGATTCCTGAGCTTTGGGGTTTTCTTTTTTAAGAGTTTAAAGGTATACTTAAGATATGCTTTCTTAAGAGTGTCCATCCATGCTGGGTCACTTACCTACCTTTCCAGGAAATTGTACGTTTCAACAGTCCAGATGTGCTGCTTTCAGTTTTTTCAGGAAACAAGTAATGTTTGAGTCTAAAAATCTAAGGTAGAAATCTTCTTTCCTACATTTTCTTTTTCCTCCAGATCAATCCAAATTAAAGTTTCATTGCCAAAGTTTCACGGCTCCTTATTAGCATTAATTATTATTGGCGTGCTGTAGGAATCCTAAAGTGGGTGCATTAAGAATTAAAACCCGGGAGAAAACTTGAAACCCTCATGGACTCATAGAGCTGGAAGGGACTTACGAGATCATGTCCTCTAAGCCCCATTTTACAGATAAGGAAAGTGTATTTTACAAGGTAAAGTAAGTTTTAAACGTAATGGTTTTTTAATTTGCCCCCTCACCGGAATCTGCGCTTATTTGCCATGTTGTGATTATGTTCTTATCGTGGGACTTGTGGGTATTTATTAGAGACTATGGAGATGTAGCATTGGGCATTACTTTTGTGGCAAAGGCATGGGGGCAGTAATCATTATTAATGGATGCCATTATTTGGGAGAGCATTTTACTGACTATAGAGAATTCATTGCATTGATCTATGGTGCCACATTTGTATTATACCAGGTAGTTTAAAATGATATTCTCTAAACTGTTAGGCTGAAAAATTGTCCAATCTTGGCAGTTATCCCATCAGTAAGACCTTCCTTTTCCTACTGAAAATACATAGTTCTGTTGAAAGAAACCTTTTGACTGGTCCCCAGCGCCCTGAATGTGTTTAAATCCCTCACTACTGAAATAGGAGGATTACTACTGCTATCATTGTTCTAAAACAAACTTCCCTTTGGACGATAACAGCAGCGGTAAATCAGATGTTGAAGAAAGTACCAGCTTAACATCAGTTTGCTTTAAAAGGGTTTCCTCTTTAATTGACAAGTGTCATGTATAATAGAGCATGGTGACTCACATAGAAAACCGTGTACCGGCCTTCCCGCTGGGGTTGGAGTTCTTAATGAACATCCGAGTGAATACACGGAGGCGAAAACTGAAAGGGCCCCAGCTGTGGAGTATTCACGCTGCTCCCTCTGGCCAGGGTGGTGATCGGCACCAGCCACGCCGATGACCAGAGAGAGACCCGCATCGGTCAAGTGGCTGTTTTGTAGCTGTGAGCTGCTGTGACTGTGGTCTTTCCTAGTGACATGTTGAATAACGGCACAGAGTCTGGTGTCCCATCTGAGGAATAAACAAGGTTTTTCTTTCTTAACGTAAAGATAATAAGTTATTTGTGGCAGACTCAACCTTCTCACAGAGCAGCAGTTTTCTTGAGCTCCGGACCACTTGCTAACACTCAGCCCCCTCATGCTGCAGTCTCCGTTTTCCTTCCCCTCACTCCCCGAAAGAGAGCAGCACCGATTTTTCGGGGGTGATGTTTACAACAGTTCAACACACTTGAATACAAGCACTTAGAATAATGGGGTGGGGGGAGAGAAGGGCATATTATTGTCAAATTAAGTAATGGATGGGCAGTGATATTTTATTTATTAAAGCTCATCTGAGTACCAATGGAAACAGAATGTTGGTTCTGAAGTGCACAGATTAGAAAGGAATGTTGAGTTTGGAAACGTGGCAGCCTGCAGCACTGTGTATGGTTTAAATTAAACCTTTTTTTGGAAAGCAGAATAGCTCTAGGCCACATTTAAGGGAAACGCTACAGCAGAGTGAGCTGGCTGTGGTTTTTCTTTTACTCTGTAACCGGCCCACTTTCCCTTGTTTTAACACAGAAAAAAGACTTTGGACTCCTTCAGACCAACCACATAGCTTCTCTGCTGACCACAAAAAGGAAGTTTGGCGTAGAAGCCATAGGATTAATACCCACTGTCTCTTAACCCAACAGAGTGTGAAAACTTTTATAAGAGATTTCTCTGGGCAGACTGACACTGTGGTTGGACTTTAAACATTTTAAATCAAGAGCAACTTTGAATTGCATTATGCCACAGTGCTCTGTAAATTGTTATGTGCGATCCCACCGTTAGAAGTTATTTACACGAATCCCCAGGTTTCAGAGGGATAAACCACTAACAGCTTTGTGTATCTTGATAAAGAAATACAAGGAGAATTAAAGGTATGCCCATGCCAAATTATCTCAGAGAGAGTAGGCAGATCACAGTCAATCAGATTTTATTGTTCTGAAGCAAATGGAGACAGTTGGCTCTTGGCAGAAAAGCCTTTTCATCTTTGCAAATAATAAGATTAAGATTGTGGATTCTATTAATCACTTGATCAACTTTATTAATTCATCACATTATTTTTAAACTAGAGAAGAAACCTTCCTTTTAATAGATTCGCATCTTTCTAAAATAATAGTTTTGCATCGCAGAGGTGTTGTTTCATACGCTGACCTCCTCAGCTGTTATAAATAGTTATTGGTGTGCCCTGACCATTAATTTTTATGATTGGATTCTTACTACCCTGATTAACTAATTATGTGTTTGCACAGAGCAACTTTGAAATTACCAACCAACAAACACCCCCCCCCCCCCCAAAAAAAACCCCAAACCCTTGTGTGTTTGTATTTGTATGTACTCTTTGAATGCCTAGGATTGATATATTTTTAAAAAATCATTTGAATTTACATTTTGCCATGCTGAAGTCAGCAGCTTTTCACAGGTGCACTGTATCAGCATTCTGGTTTCTGTTCAACAAAGAATGTCAATCGAAAGAATTGATTTGAAAAGTTGAAGGAAAAACCTGCATACATGTTTCAAAACTGTGGTCTTATGGTAACCACTGAGTTACTTCTTGGTTGACTGTATGTCGCGAGAGGGGTTTATTTGCTGTCATTAGAGAAATTGGTCTGTAGAACACTTCCTGTATGTGAAGACATGCAGTTGTCATCTTGCCTAGGTCACTAAAACAGTATTTAAATACTTCCAGTTGTAAGGAACCTTGCATTCATTGTGGTTATTTCCCCAGGAGCAGCCGTTTTGGGCTTTTCTGAACTTAATAGTTGAAGAAGGTCAGAAAGAAATGGTGTACTTTCTGGGTAAAGTAGTTTAGCCACCCCGGAGTAGATGCGTCGCATCTTGATCTTTTTTCATCTTAGTAGAATTCTACTGTAACTAATTGAATCCATTGATCACTGTCTTGTATCTCCCCTGCCCCCATCTTCTTCTCAGAGGATTCATTTCATAGGGGTCTATACATCAGTCAAGAAAATGACTACAGAGGAATTACCAAGACTGGTAATCAAGGTAATTTAACCTGGTTTAGTTTTTTTTTTTTTTTTTTTTTTTTTTTTCCTTAAAGTACAACACGCTAGGTGTCCTTTACCTGGTGAGAGTTAACTTCTCATCTGGTAAGAGTCTCCTGATAGGAGTTAACGTCTTAATTAGGTTATGTTCCAAAACAAGTCAAACTATGATACTGAGCAGTACATTCAGAACAGAAAGAGGGGAGAGAAAGCATTGATTTTTGAATTAGTTGACCTGGTTTCCAGGCCTCTCTGTACCAATGCTTTTCAGACTTCACTATGCATATGAATCAACTGAGGATACTTTTGAATGGCAGAGTCTCACTCCGTAGGTGCGTGGTGCAGCCCAAGATTCTGCATCGCTAACAGGCTTCCCGCCATGTGGATGTCCAAGTTGTAGGGCTCCAGACCGTACCCTGCATAGCAGCAATCTGTTACAGCGCATACCGACTGAACTTGGTGGCTTTGGAGAGACTATTTAACAGCTCTGCATCTCAGTTTCCTAATCTCTCAAATAGGGACGTTAATCTTTGCTTGTCTCATTAGGCTGTTATGAGACTCAGATGAGATAATGTAGATGAAATTTTAAAAGGCTACCTAAGTATAAGACACCAAGGATCTTTGCTTATAGATAAAGACATTCTTGGCATACCTTTCATGGAATCAGTGTGAGCCTCCTCCTGTGCTAGGAAGCGTCCTGAACTGTGCAATAGGGGAGAGAGACTGGAGTCCTCACTTCCGTCATCCACTCTATGCCTTTGGCCAGATCACTCCACCCTTCTGGTCCTCTTTAAAATAAGGGCTTGACCTGGATTAATGGGTCTTGAAGTGTGGCTCCAAGTCTAGTGGCCTCGGCATCACTTGGAAACTTGGTGGACGAGCGGATGTCTAGTCCCTTCCTAGACCTAGCGAATTGTAAATTCTGGGGATGGGGCCCAGCAACCTGTTGTTTAACAAGTACTTTTGGTGATTCCGATACATGCTAAATTTTGAGAACCACTCTGAAGTGTCCGACAACTTTGAAATGTGATATTGAAGCATTCCTCTGGATAGGTTCAGTCGTGGGAATGCCTTTCTGTGTGATCCAGAGTGTCCTGTCTCATAGGCAGAGACGAATTGGGACTTGAGTATTCTCCAAGGGTGCCCGCTGCATGTGTGGAAAGGAGGAATGAACATCTGGGTTTTAAGCCTGGCCTGCCTGGAAGTCAGAACAGATCATAACTGCACCGGCCCACACCTTCCTAGCTTAGCCCAGCCTTGGGACTGACTGCTTTAGTGGCCCGTGACAGCGGGTTAAGCCAGAGAAGAACATGCAGGCTGAGGAGTTCTCTCTCCTTCTCCTCCTTATCCTCCGATTCTCCTGATGGTGGTCAGCACAGTGCAGCACCAACTGACATTTTTTTCAGGCACTTTCACAAAGATTATCACAGTCCATTTGCATAGGCAGGAGATGAGGAGAACCAAGGAAATAAAGTACATCTTTTTCTTACAGTCATTTACAGACAGACTTCACATTCCTGTGGTTTTGCTTTTCTGTTTTGATATTTGGGAATACATCTGATAACCAGGAAAAAAGCACAGCCAGCCTCCAGTTGTCCAAAGTAGATTTTATCAGGTTCAAGCACTAAAGCTCTTGATCTTATGTTCATCAGTGAACCTAACTCCTGTCCGAATCTGACATTTTATTCCAGACTAGCAAGTAAAGTCATAGCATACAGGTGCTTGAGCCTTGAAAGTGGAAACAAAAGAGAGGTGTTAGCTGGCAGCTTGAACAGTGAGAGAGACACTGTCAAAAGTAGAACAGATATGAGGTCGAGAGGGTTAATAGCTTGAGATCCTCTCTCTCTAGATATACACATATGTATACATGTGTATGTGTGTACAATATAAAAATAAATATAGATAGTACATATATATGTGTATATGTATGCATATAAAGAATTAAATGCATAGTATACATATGTGTATACGTGTATGCATGTATAAATATATACAGGTATACATGTATATATATGAATATACATGTATTTATTTACACGTATGTATTTTTATATATGTGCACTACAAATATCCTATATACTAATGTTCCTAAGTAACTTTTTTGGGTATTAACAGTAATAGAACACTTCCGTGTAACTCATGTTCTTTTTTTAAAAATTTTTTTTTAACAATTATTTATTTTTGAGACAGAGACAGAGCACAAGTTGGGAAGGGGCAGAGAAAGAGGAAGAGACAGAATCTGAGGCAGGCTCCAGGCTCTGAGCTGTCAGCACAGAGCCCGACGTGGGGCTCAAACTCATGAACCGTGGGGCTCAAACTCATGAACTGTGAGACCACGACCTGAGCCCAAGTCAGACGCTTAACCAACTGAGCCAAGGGCCCTCATGTAACTCATGTTCTTGATATCTTTAGGAAAAGATCAAATTATGTTTCTGAATATAAGGATATTAGTTGCAAATTATAGAATATTTCTCTCCACAGTGAGTTAATGTAGAAAACAAATAGCCCTTATATTGATAAATGTGAGTACTTTTGCAAATTTGTAAAATCATAGACAGTTCTAGTTATGAAGGACCTTATAGATCCTTTTATCCAGTAGTTTTAGATTTTCTTTAAATAGAGGTCTTCAAAACTAAATTAATGGGAAAACTGTATATATATATATACATATATATACATATGTATATACATATCTATATGTATGTATATATACACACACACCTATACACACACACACACGTATGTGTATATACATACATACATACATACATACCGTGAAAAAGTGTGGGAGTCCTGGATCCCTGTCAGCTTGGCCCATCTAGCCTGCCTTCCTAAAGTAACCCTAGTTGGAACTGATCCCTAGGGCAAGAAATCACCTAGGAAACCCCTTATAAGGAAATTATGATTCTGTAAGTCTGGGATGGGGCCTGAGACTCTGCATTTTTAATAAACCCCTGAGGTGTTACACAGACAGTGACCGCAGCATGAGTAGCAAGGCCCTAGGGGATCTGTGTAGATAGTTTGAAAACCTTCAGTGGGTCAACCTCTTCATTTTACAAATGTGAAAAGAGAGCCTTGGACTTAATAACTGATTGCCAGAAGCCACATGCCTTGTGCAAGTCTTTTGATTTCTGGTAAGATTCTGTTCCTCTGATCATGCCTGGGAGGAATGGCCGTGTCCTGACCTTTCCAGCGGAATGAGGTGCCTCGGTACCAGGGTTCCATTGGGACCACCAGTGCCCTGCACAAACTTAGTTTATCTCTATAGATGATGCTGGGAATTTGTTCCCTTCCAGCCCACTCTCTGCCCCATGAAAAAATAGTGCTTTGAATCAGACCCCATTTAGGGTGGAATGTTCTGATTAGCCAGCAAGGGCCGTTAGGCTGGTAGCTGTGATGTCTGCTGCCACAGCAGAATGGATAAGCAGTTCTCAGCCCCCCCCAGCATAATCCATAAAACTCTTTCAACCTTTTTTTTTTTTTTTTTTTTTTTTTTGCATGATGTCTAGTGTTTGCAAATGGAAAATGGCTGAGGAAAAACAGAGTGAAAGTTTGTATAAAATATTTATACCTTAAAGATCTTTTATCTTGTGTCATTCAAGAGATAGAGAAGTGAAAAATGTATTGGGAGTACATTATCAAGAGTACATTATAAATTTAAATCTCAGATTGAATAATACCAGCTGCTAATGTGTGGAGCTTTGGAAATGAGTCACTTTTGAATCTTGAGAATTTACTGTACCAGGTCAGTTATACTTAAGAAGGAAGTGCCTCTTGAAAAAAAATCCTACACCGGAATCAAGACTTCTACTAGTGGGTATTAAAAATCAAATATTGACATAATGTTCATGTTAGAATGTAGTTTCATAGGAGTGAGATGTAGGGTCTTAGGAATCTTACTGAATATTTCTCAAAAAAGCCCTATATTCTTGGACTTCGTTGTAAAGCAATATAACCTGTGGTTAAATAGTATGTGTCTTAGACTCAGAAAGACTGAGATTCAAATTTTCCTTCTACTGCTTGTTAGCTGTGATTTTGGAACAGTTACTTTCTCTGACAACTCACTTTCTTTATTTTTAAAATAAAGGTAATGATACTTACCTAATATATTTCCTTTCAGGATTAAGTGGCATAGTATTTGTAAAGCACTTAGCACACTGCCTACACTCTCATAAAAATCTCAGTAAATAGTAGATATTATTACCATCGTTATCACTATTGTATGGTCTTTAGCCATAACTGGTAATATATAGCCCTCTGGTGACATGGTATCTTTCTCCTCTCTGTGTAAGTGTGCTATGAGAACCCAAAACGGTATGTCTACTGAAAAAGTTAGGAGTCAGAAAAAGAAAATATATTTTCATGAGTTTGACTATGACTGCCTATGCCACATATCTGGATTATAGGTAGCAAAGATGCAAATCTTTTGTTGGTTATAATAGTACTTTGTTTTCATAGTACATAGTATATATTTTGTACGCTGTGTGTAGGGTCTCACATTCACATGCTTGAAGCAGCTACAGAGGTGACTAAAGAAGTAGTCTATGGACAGATGACCCCAAGTCCCATTGAAAGCCAGCAAGTCCTCTTGAAAAGCCCCTTAGCTGTAGCCAGTTGGTGTTGGGTGTTTTGTGAAAACCTTGGCCCAATGTCTCAGTTCCTTTTCCCCTTCTTCTCCTCCTTCTCCTCCTTCTCCTCCTTCTCCTCCAACTCCTCCTCCTCTTCCTCTTCCTCTTCCTCTTCCTCTTCCTCCTCCTTCTTCTTCCCCTCCTCCTCCCCCTCCTTCTTCCCCCCCCCCCCCCCCCCCCCCCTCCCCCCCCCCCCCCCCGCCTTCAAGAATCTGGAAATCCAGATTTTGATATGAATTAAAGAATATTTTAAATAATGGCAGCTGAGTCTTGAGAGAATGCTGTTGGTTGCAAGAAACAAAAACCAGTGGTTGAAATGAAGATAAATTTTTCTTACATTGTGGTAAGGTAAGTCCAGAGGTAGTAGCTGGCAGTGGTTTATTTGCTCACTCAAACCAGTAAGAATTCAGGCACTTTCCATTTTTTTTGTCCTGACATGCTTATTTGTTGACTTATATTTTGTAATTCTTGTCATATTACAGTTGCCATATGTATGTTTAAGGCAGGAGGATGGGAGTGTTGGGTCATGCTAGCCTAATTTGTTCCATTTATCAGAGAAGGGAAAACTTTTCTAGAAACTTAACAGGTGGCATCTCTGTATGATTCACTGGTTAAAACTGGATCACTTGCTGTAAGGAAATTCAGGGAAATGACTATGCAGCTTTCTAGTCCCTATTGTGGTGAGGGGTGGGGGGGGGTGTAAATAGCTGCAGTATTTGCCAGGGAACAGGGCCTGACACAGAAACTAACTCAACAGGAAACCCAGATGCAGGGCCTGGAGACCCCGCGACCTCCAGTATGTATCAAAATCTCCAGATTTTACCATTATAAAGGAAAAGTATCGTTTAGGGGAAGGCCGGTGTTTATTTTTATTTTTCTTATTTTTAAAATCTTTTTAACGTTTATTTATTATTGAGAGACAGAGAGACACAGAGCGTGAGCAGGGGAGGGGTAGAGAGAGGGGGAAACACAGAATCTGAAGTAGGCTCCAGGCTCTGAGCTGTCAGCACAGAGCCCGACGCGGGGCTGGAGCTCACAAAAGTGCGAGATTATGACCCGAGCCGAAGTCGGTCGCTTAACCGCCTGAGCCACCCAGGTGCCCCTATTTTTTAACAAAATGCTACTGCATTATATGGGATAGGTCATTGCTAATGATGAGTAAACTGTTGGGAATAGTAAATGAACTTATATAATTCTCGGAGAAGTTTATATGTAGAATTTTGGTAGAAAAGTTAAGAACATACCATTCAATGTTATTTCTGTATTACTGCATTATAATAAAATATCTAAGTTAACTCATATTTTCCTTTTTTAAAAATTTATGGATAAACTACATTTTTGAAAAAATTATTTTTATTCTACAATAAATCTGCTTTATAAGTCATTCACCTCTGATTGTAATAACTTTTTAAAATGTTTTATCCATTTTTGAGTGAGACAGAGCATGAGCGGGGAGGGGCAGAGAGAGAGAGGGAGACACAGAATCTGAAGCAGGCTGCAGGCTCTGACCTGTCTGCACAGAGCCTGACGTGGGGCTTGAACTCATCAACCATGAGATAATGACCTGAGCCAGAGTCAGCTGCTTAACTGGCTGAGCCACCCAGGCGCCCCAGATCTTAATAATTTTGTTGGAAGGAAATATTTTCTTTTTATTTATCTGTATATTTAACTCAAACACTGGGACACTCTTCCAAAATGCTTTATAAAAAAGCAGCCATTTCAGGCTGATTCAAAGCATGTTTTATATGTACGCATATAGTTGAACTGCTCCAAACCAGGTGTCTTTTTTAGTTGATTAAACTCAAGAATTATGGAACTTCGAAGAACTCTTAATCATAGGGAAGCATGCACTAAAGGAAAACCGTATCTGTTTGATTCCAGCCAATCGACTCATCAGTAATATTTTTGCTGACGCCTTTTTGCAGCTTATCGCTGAGCTAGCTACTGTCTAATGCCCTTGACAAATTCGGGAAGCCACCATAAGTACATAAATTGAGAGAAAATATTTCTGCCAATTTGATCCTGATCATTTCTTATCAAGGTTATAAATTTGGGTTTCATGATCTAGATGTTAATTTTTTTTAAGTGAAAAAAAAAAATACCCCAAACCAAACCAAAACAACAACTCTAGATTGTCTGAAGGGGTTCCTCCTTGATCTAGGAAGGGATTGTAGAGTGAATGGTCCACCTACTGAGTACCCAGAAGCATGGAGACCTTTACAACATTCATATAATTCCAACATATAATCACTTTGTCAGGCCCAGTAAGTTAGTGAAATCTCTCATAATGCTAGGATAATTAAATATTTCAGTAACCATAAGCTAGAAGGTAAGAGGCAAAAGTGTTTTTTATTGGGGAAACTATGCCAAGACAATCTATGAATTATTTAAGGAGGTAAATAGATAGGTAAACCAGCCCACTGCCCTAAATAATCTATTTAGTGTTAAACATAAGATATTGTCCAGATGCTATATCACAGTCTACTTTAGAGTGGACTTGTAAAGAGGGACTATTCCAGAGACAAGGAAAAGAACAGGGGAGTTATTTGTATGGGAAAATATAGTGTGTGTCCATTTAGTATGTACCCGTAATGTGAGAGATTATACCAGATGCATTAAACTTGTCCCTTAATCCTCAAAGCAATTTTATAAATTGGGTATTGTGACCCCCATTGCCCTGAGGAGGATATCAAAGCTCTGAGTACTTGAGTCACTTACCTGAAGTATGACTGTCCATTTTGGAGTTGACCTTTGAACCCAGCTCTGTCTGTGTTCCATATGCAGTCTCTTTCCCCTACATCGGAAGATCCACCCACATTGGGCAAGTGAGACGCAAAATAGCAGATGGACTTAAGTGTGGGTAAATATTCGATAATGTACTTAACAAAGAAACCATCCAAACTATTTGTAGGATATGAGCTCTTAGCTACTAATTACAACTCAACAAAAGAAACCTGAAAGCCAATGTATAGGCTGTCGTGGGACCTGACCATTGGCTATCCCCTAAAGTCAATTAATCGAAGAGTATTTGTTCAGTACTTCCTTGTGTGAAGATGGAAAGAAAATGTACTTGAACTTACATCTTTTCCCATATGACTTTTCAAATGTTGCTATAGTGAGAAAAGTCCCCTGTAAAACCTCTTTAAGCAATTCATCCATCTGTATGTGGAAGCGATGGGTAAGTGTACTCTTATTTAGGATTACAAACTGATTTGCAGTGTATTTTGGGAATGACGGCTGGAAGTTAGAATAAGTTTACTTTGATCTAAATGAGGCATTTTCTTAGTAGAATCATTATGGTATTGTTTCCTAGCTATTAAAATTTGCCATCTTGATGCTTGGTGATTCGCTGTAAGTAATGAAATATTTATTAAGGTCATATCACTGTTACGTACAAAGGGATCCATGGAGTGATTTTTATACCATGCTTTTTGGTAGGCAGCATTTCTGCTGGGTTGCATCAATGTCTGTAGATTCTATTGATTATAATTAAGTCAGTCTGCATTGTCTCTAAGAATTTTACATGGGTTTAAAAATCAATCCTTCATGTGTTCATTTGAAATAATTTGAAGAAGGATCTCAGTAGAAGGGACAAATCTGCAGTGATTAATCCTGTCATTTCCATAAGCCAGAAATGGTGTTATTTCTCATTAAAACATTTTCAGGTTTTAGGTGTTACGGTCCTTTTAGTTCTCTTTTAATTTTCTTTCCTCTACCTCCGATCTTTCAAAAGCATGTCACAGCTTATCCTTATTTCCAGTAGATTTCTGGGTGTGTCTGGAAACCCCCCTAGCTCAAATCTTGAAGGTTATTTAAATTCCAAAATTGGATGCTCTCCACATACACAGATTTTGATGTAAAGTTAATAAGGTATGAAGATTTCATGCCAATTGATACCTTTCATTTACATGATGGATCAGACAAAGGACTGTGGAAGTGTTAATGGGTCTGGGTTTTGATTAGAGAGAGGAACATCATCAGGGCTTTTTACGAAAAGATTCCTGTGTTACCTTATGCATACACACGTAAGCCAAGTTTGACAAATACGTTTATGTTAAATATTGAGGCATCAGCAGCCATACAAGCTTGTGGAATGAACTCCTACTGATACATGTGAGGTCTTAACCAGTTGTGCAAATACCACCTACAAGACCTGTAACAATTAGTGCTTTTGTTGAAGTTGAAGAATTGAGCTATATGTACATTATTTTTCTGTAGCAAGTGATTTCAGGTACATCTACTTCTGTACAAGTGCTCTATCTCTGTGTGTGCATGTGTATTATAGGTATATATCGAGAAAGAGAGATAAAAAGATAATAGTTTTTGACACAAAAAATACCGAAGTAAATTGCACTTTTATTTTTATGTTGAGGAGAGATTATATAAAAATAAAAGAGCATTATTTATAACATAAACTCAAGCTAAATATACAGCTGGGTGAGGCTTAAAAAAAAAATCTTTTTTGAGATCCCTTTAAGGAATAGTTTTAGCTTCCCAAACTGGAGACATGTGCAGATAAATGGACACTAGCATTTTTCTGTGGCTATGATTCTTGAAGATATTCAGCGAAAACTTCTCCTGTTAGATTTATTTAAAACGACATTATATTTGTGTTATCCTAGGATGGTTTCAAGCTTCTGGGGTGGAGGGTATGTGTCTCTTTCCTAGGGGTTGAAAAATTAAGCCCTGGCTGTCATAGTCTTGGTGTTTCCTATAAACTCATAGCTTTGATCCCAAGGTTTTTAAAGCTTAATTATGAATGGCTGTTAAATATTCTCCTTTTCTCCAATTATCAGCATTTTGCTTTTTTTGTGGCAAGACTTGCTTCCTTTGCTTATGGAAGGCCCCAAGCTTGTTTAGAAAACAAAGTCTGTCTTATCGTAATTTTGTTGGAGACAAGATGTGGCTACATAAAACAAAGAACAAACCTGTGAATCCTTTGCTCCTCATATCGGGCCCTCTGTTCGTGGCAAGCCTAAATGGTTAAAATAGCAACTTGTTAAACTTAGCCCTGACTCTGTTTAAGGGGATCTTTTATTTACAAAATTCAGTTGATTCCTCCTGAAAGGGGGGGGGGGGGGAGTAATTTTCGTGGATCTTGAAAGCTTCCAGATAAATATTACAAGTTTTTTCCCCCTGCTGCTGCAAGCTTAAAAAGCAACATAGACAGTCTGAAGCCTGGTTTTTCCAACTGTGTAACAAGCACAGAATAGAGATTCTAAATATGTATTTCCCCCAGCCCTGTCCCTTAATCTATTCTGTGTTCTAGTCAACTTGATCACTCACTGTTTGTTTCTGGGACACTTTTCACACTGTGGTCCCTCCAGCCATGCCCTTTTTTCCACCCTCACTTCTTCTACCTTAGTCTGCATAGCAAATGCCATCTCTTCCCAAAGTCTCTACTGATCCCCCAACTGTCCCTTTTGGAAAGGGGTCTGTGCTTTGCAATGCGGTCACCTTACTGACTTTGTGGCTCCTTTTCTGCCTTGTGTTTTAGGTGTTTGTGTATGTAGTAGTGTTCAGGGGTCAACAGGTAGTCATTAGATATTACTTATGGGAGAAAACAGAAGGTTTAAAAAACATGTCCTGTGAGGTCATAACCTCTTGGTCTTTTCTCTTCCCAACTTGGCTCTGAATTTCCAATGGGTAGAAAAAGCTTTGTGATTCTTTCATAACCCCTGCAAATCTTGGCTTCTTGCACATAGTAGCTACTCAGTGAATGTTCATCTACTCGAATCATTGAGTAAACCAGTTTTTTGTTTTTGTTTTTGGTTTTTTTTCCAGATTGAATTTTTAAAAAAAAATTTTTTTTCAATGTTTATTTATTTTTGGGACAGAGAGAGACAGAGCATGAACGGGGGAGGGGCAGAGAGAGAGGGAGACACAGAATCGGAAACAGGCTCCAGGCTCTGAGCCATCAGCCCAGAGCCCGACGCGGGGCTCGAACTCACGGACCGCGAGATCGTGACCTGGCTGAAGTCGGATGCTTAACTGACTGCGCCACCCAGGCGCCCCCAGATTGAATTTTAACAGGAGAGATTAGCTTTCCTCTTTGGGATTTGAATTAAAGTAATGTTATTTATGCCATCTCCAATTATACTGTGATCTTTTTGTGGTATATAAAGGAAGACTTTCCCACTGCTCCTGCATGTACTCTTAGATGTTTGCTATTTATCTTGGAAGGCATGGCAACAGCTAGCATAGGCCAGACAGTCAGAATTTTATTGAGTACCAGTAGGCACTGTGTTGGCCTCTTCATCTGGCCCCACAGGGCTACCCCGGAATCCTTACGCAGAGACAACTGTCCAACTACAGCTTCTGGATATCATCAGCCGTAGCTTTCGTCAAGTTCCCAAAGGCATCCATGATGCAGAAGAGGGTAAGTGAATGAGTAAGTTAACACTTGTCTCCCTGAAGGACCAAACATGTAGGTAGCATTTGGACAGGTTCACAGTTGCTCCGATCCATAGCAATGTGGCAGAATTTACCCTTTCCTGCATTGGGGGGCGGGGGGGGGGAGAGGAGTGGGGGGAGGAGTAACACCTGTAAATGTAGGTAGATAGTCAAACTAAAGATGACTTCCCTGGAGCTGTAGGGATCTTGGGCAAATTATGACTAAGACCTACATTATTAGGCTAGCCCCAAAAATCCAGCTTGCTGGTAAATGGTCTGTGACGGACGGTAGCTTACAGCCTGACTGTAGCATTTGGCATTTTCCCTGTACTCCAGCCAGTGTAGGATTTCTGCATGTTTAGGACTGTAACCTAACCGGAACTCTTGCCTGGGAATATGCTCCCTCCATCCCCCAACCTGCTTCTGCCATCTAAATGACAATAAGATAACTATCAGTAACATTGGAACTTCCCTGCAAAGTGGTGTTCTTCACTGCGTGTAGTGGGAAGTATTGTTTCTTTACTTTGGAACTTCGTAAGATGTTCTGAGCTGAGCAAAAATTAGTGTCACTGCCTTTTCAACGGCTGGACACCTATCACCACACTGTGCCAACATCAGTGATGGTGCACCCGCAAAGGTGTTTGGTCTTGATAAGCTTCTGAAGAAGCAGACTTTGTTTGTTTGTTTGTTTTAAATTAGCTACTGGACTCTTTCAGTTTCACTTAAAAAAGAGAGAGAGAATTATTTCCTAAATAGAAAAGGACAGAAAGTTTATAGAAAATAATGCCTAAGCAACTAACACAGTATTTGCTTTTGCTCCATGGTGTGTGTGTGTGTGTGTCTGTGTGTGTGTGTGTGTGTGTGTGTGTGTGTGGTATGCACGTGCGTGTGTGCACGCACACATGGCTGCCTGAGTTCATACTTAGTCTGAGCCTTTGAATGGATACCAGATTGGCTCTGTAACCTTGGAAGATTTATTTACTCTCTCAATTTCTTTTATTCCCAATCTTTTATCAAATACTGTTTATTATGTTCTCTGAGATGTTAAATAAAAGGGACTGTGGAAAAAATTCTAAAATGCTAAATTTATTCCAGGCTGAAAGTATTACAATAGGATGATGCTGTTTAACCCATCTACTTGAAATAAGAAGCCAAGCAAATGGAAATGTGATATATTTAAGAGGGCATTTCTTAGAGGAAAAAAAATGTTTGATGTTCTTTCTAGACTGGCATTATTCATTGTATTTTTATTTTAAGCATAATTTGCAAATATTTTGAAAGTAACTATAGTGACATGTCTTCTCTGGTTGAGCTAAAGGATAATAAGAGGTAAATGTTATCTGTAATTCAGGCTGCATTGAATCATTAAAGCCCCATCTTTGTTAAAACATTAAATATCGGATTTGGGAGGAGGAGGAGTTGCTTATTTAGGAAAGATTTTTTGTAGGTCTTCCTTAAAGAAATGAAGGAAGTGCCCTGCTGATCTAGTCTGAGAAAGCATAAGAGAATCCACCTTTCTCTGGCCACTATGCCCACAGTCTTGTGCTTATTTGGGTGTGGATGTGATGTGTGCTTTTGTTGGGGAAAGAGAATACTGGAGTAGGTTAATATATCCTTAATTCTAAGCTGCCATCCCCCTTAGGAAGGCTGTGCTCTACTGGAGACAGCAACATGTGATCCTTGAAAAAAGGGGGATGTCCTTTGCGCCCGCCCCCCCACCCCCTTAGGGTTTCTCAGGGTTTGATGCAAAGGGTAATTTGAAAGGATTTACCTTAGGAGCTTTGCCACTGAGTGCAGAGAGAAGAATTTCTATGAGGATTCCATACTTAGCGTAAATGCTGGGGAAGAATCCATAGAGTTCCAAGGACTTCAACCTCCAGGGGAGAAAAGCAGTAATTTATGGATCTCTCTAGAAATTATGGTTAGGTTCTTTTCCCTCTGAACCCAGTCTTCCTTAGTCATGTGACCGGAATTCAATTATCAGTGCCATAAATAATCTTGTGAATGGAAGCAGTGTGTTTGGCAGTGAATTTCTGCTTCCTAAAGAGAAAGGAACCTTTAGAAGTTATTAGAAATAATGCTGCACTAGCTATGATTCTGAAGGCAAATGGTCACAGAGGTACAGGACTGGGTCCCTGAAGACAGTGGGTTTTAGATGAGTCAGATATGTGCTGGTGACGGATGGCATGAAGATTGGATATGTTTTTTTTAAAAATGCATATTTAAAGCAGGCTGTATTTAGAAGTTTATTTATAATTGGTTTTAGGATAAAGCCAGCCTGTTGATGCATAACGGAGTTGATCTTTTGGTTCCATTAGCATCCTTGAAATATTTAACAAGAAGCTGAGTTTAGCATAGGAGCTCTTTTAACCATTGTTGGAGATAAGGCAGTCCATGTTGGATATTTCTTGTTGTAAAACCAGCAGGCAGCCCCTTTGTTTTTCCATCTTGCCCTCATGCTCTGTGTTCTAGACTAGGGAAGGTCAGCTTTTTATAGGCAGAGGTCTGTGTGCCTTTGAAAATAGCCATTCCCCTACCTATCCTCAGCTAGTAACAATTTATGTCCCGAAGATAGCAAAGAGTGCTGATTTAATTCATTTTACAACCAGTGTCCTTTCGTGGGAGCGAGCAGGCTGGTAAAATTGTTTCAGGAACCAGAACATTTTTCTTGGTTATTTATAACATAACTTGACCATCCAGCTACACAGGGCTTCTTTCAATTGAGAAAGTCTATTGAATCCAAAAATAATAATCCTTTATATTTGTACAGTATTTGCAGTTTTATAAGGGACTCTTCACATCCATTCCCTCATTTGATTTTTCTGACAACTCTATGGGGTAGAGAGGGCAGGTATTGTTACCTCCAAATTACAGATGAGGAGTCTGAAACCTAAGTGCTTGTGAATCCTGCCCAGGGTTTCACAACCAGTAAAATGCCTGGGACTTGAGCCCCCTAGATTTTCTTCTGGCTCAGAGGCCAGTGCTCTTTCCACTGTTTGTTTTGATACCCTTGGAAGGTTCATTGCTCATCTAGGAAAGAAAAATTGGCAGCTCTTGCTGAGGAACATGGAAGTCTGCTGGGAGAGACAGATCTGAGAGAGTTGTACTGGCTAATAAGTAAAATGAGAAAAGACCAAGGGGGTCAAGGGACTTGGCTTCTCTCCCTGGGCCACTCCCTGTGTGATTGCGGGCAAGTCACTTCCCTTCTCCATGCCGGAGAATTCTCTTTTGATTTCTCCAAAGGCGACAGTCTCTCATCTGCCACAGCCGTGCCATCCTGCATTTCTGTGGTGAAGGTGACAGAGAAGTAATTTCTATGAGTGTTCCTTGGGAAGATGCACATTCCTATGTGAAAGGTGGTATCACTGTGCTACACTTGACGTGTGAGGTGGAGAACCAATCATTTTCCATTTATAGAGCCCTCAGGTCTACCCTCAAGGGAAGAGTAAGGGATTGCTTTATTTGCCTTCAATCAATCCTTTACTCTTTGTGATTCTCCTGTGTTTTCTTTCTCTCACCTTTCCAGACAGGACTGGTGAAGATGTTCCTAAGTGTTTCCTGTGAGAGGTGAGGGTGCACCATGGAAGGAACATCAGAGTTAGAGCCAGGTAGCCCGGCTCAGCCACGTTGCAGCTGTGTGACCTTGGACAAGTGACTTTACTTCCCTCATCCTGTTACTGCCCCGGCAAGTAGGGATGAGGGTGATACCTGAGGGGACTGAGTGAGGTAATGGATGCATGGTGACTGGCACTCCATGTGCTCTCAATAAATATTACTCCGTATTAGGGAAAAGTGAATAGAGATTGATGATAGGGGCAGAGCTGATGAGAGAAGTAGATGGAGAGAGGGATGGCTTTGGGATCTGGCCGTTTTTTTTCCACTTTAAGCACTGTTTGTTTTATTATCTTTCAGCTTTCATTTTGTCTCCCATCTTTTTTTCCTCCCAGATGTGAGGTGTCTTAAAGGAAAAGGCAACCTAGGAGGTGAAGGCGTCACGCAAATGGAGGGGTCCAGGGCTAAATGCACTAATCGAAGCTGTGCCCTGGGCCTGTTCTCCAGGAGTCTTGGAACACGTGCACTCTCAGCAGGCCAGGGGAGTTTGCAAAGCTGTTGGGGAGGCTTTCCCCAGGCAGTGTTACCTTCTCCAAAAGTGACGTGTGTGCCCACACATACTTCATGAGGCAGATGGTGTCTTTTATTTTCCATGTGGTCTAAAAATGAAATGGACTTTTAATGGAATGGGTTGGGGAATTCCGGTACCAGGATAGAGATGTAGTACCCCACAGCTTTTAGAAGAATTTGTCATCTCCGGTTTTGTCTGGCTGTGGGGTAGGGAGATGAGGAAGAGGAAGTGAGTGGATGGGCACTACCATGTGGTCCAGGACCAATTAGTAGCCAGGCACCTGTCATTTGCATTGAAAACTGAGAAGGAGAGGGTATGTTTCTGCCTTTGACCCCCACATGGTGAAGTGGGAGGGCAGATTGGGTTGGTTCTGTCTGGTAACCTCTGATGTCCCAGGCACTGTGATAGGTGCCCAGGGAATAAGAAAGGAAGATACAGATCTTGTCTTTGAGAAGGTTCGTTCGAGCCGCACCTGATGGGGCCGAAGTTATACCTTGAACTGTAAAAGTTCGGATTTGGGGATGAACTTTTTTGCTAGGGCACTGATGATTTGTTCTTTTGAGGGGCACGGTGGCATGCAGTGAAGAGCACCCTCTGTAGCTAGAATGTGTTTTAAATATTGGTGTTCTTGAAAATGTGGCTTTCTCCCTGATGACAGTGTCAAGGGTTTTAAAAAATACATCTCAAAGACTTGGTGTTGGGTGTTAACAGACCAGTCGCCAAAACATTATTCACTCTTGACTTTTAAACGAAGCCTTTCTGTGTTGTTGTGTAACGTCACGTAATCACAGCCTCTTACTGGGTCGTTGTCACACCTTCTGTGTGCCACACGCAGTGCTCGTGTGCTCCTGTCATCAAGGAGCTCACTGTCCAACGAAGAGACAGAAAAGTGAATAATACAGCTTTCTTTGTGAGAGACTTACATGCGGTTCTCAGGGCTGTCTCTGAAAGGGGTTTCCTCTAGCTCAGTTGTAGAGGATGAGTGGGAATCCAGAGGCACAAAGGGCTGTTACGGGGTGGAGGTAGCAAGGATAACGTGTGTAAAGAAAAGCAGAGAGGGAGGCAAGAGTCCATTTGTGAAAGCCCTTATGTCCTTCTTGCACCTTTGGTGAATGGCTGTGTCAACCAAGAGCCAAAGCTACCTGGAGGCTGGTAAAGGGCCACCGGATGGGCCATACTTCTTCTTTCCCAGATACTAATTCCCCCCCCCCCCCTGTATGTATGTATGTATGTATGTATGTATATATTTAATGTTTTTAAATTTATTTTTGAGACAGAGAGAGCATGAGTAGGGGAGGGGCAGAGAGAGAGAGGGAGACACAGAATCTGAAGCGCCCCTCCCCCCTTTTTAAATGTTGCCATTGTCTTTATTGTAAAGTTATTGTTTTAAGTTGGGTCATAAACTTTGCAGGATGAGGGGGCAGGCATGAGTTAGTGAATGGTAAATGCCTTTAAATCTCCTTATTAATGCAGTTCTACCAAGTTCCTTCTTTCATCTCAGTAGATATTTTATAGGATAGAAATGAAATCCTTCCTAATTGCTTACTTCTATTTAAAGTTTTTCTTCCAGGGGCACCTGGGTGGCTCAGTCAGGCATCCGACTCTTGATTTCAGCTCAGGTCACGTTCTCACGGTTCTTGAGTTAGAGCCCCACATCGGGCTCTGCACTGTGTCAGCCAGGAGCCTGCTTAGAATTCTCTCTCCCTCCCTCTCTGTCTCTACCTCCGTCATGCTCTCTCTCTCTTTCTCTCTCAAAATAAATAAACTTCAAAAAATTAAAAAATAAAAATAAAACAATAATGTTTTTTCATATAAATGTGTTGATATTAAAAATAATGTATTTCTTATTGTAAGCAGGTAATATTATCTCTAGTATAGAAAATCTAGAAAAACACATAGAGAAATATTAAAAGTAACTCTAATTCTGTCCCCTTTTTTCGTTTTTTCTTCCATTCTTCCTTTCTATGCACTTTTAAATAAAAGTGGGATCATAGTATAATAAATTGATTTTAAAAATCCACCTATTCAAGAGATATTTGTATTATTATGTTTCCATGGCAAAATAAGCCTTCTAAATCCTTTATAGGAAACTCTGACAATTATTGGGAATACCAAAATGAGAAAAGCAGCATTATCTGTATCTCTCTCCTTCCTGCATTTAGTTTTCTGTATTTATGAGAAAATTCAGAAGATGCTTATCAGGAGTTAGTTGAAAAATAGGTTCAAATGTATGTCATGGGGTTAAGTTATTCCAGTTTCCCATACCTTCTATGTAGAATTTAAACAGTATTTAGTAAATTCATGATGACAGTCATAGTAATAACCCTGACTTAAAACACATTTATACAGTACCATTTACCTAGTGATGTCATGTACATTATTTCATTTAATTCTTAACAATTCATTATTGTTACCACGATTCTAAAGATAGGAAAACTCTGCAGTATTGACAAATTAGCCCTATACCATGATACTCAGGTATGTTCTGAATCGTTAAAGAAAGTTCTATTATATTTTAGTATAGTGTTTATATTAAAAATGTTTTCTATCCCCCGAGGGTATGTTTTGGAAGACTGTGCTTTCTATACAAATCCTCCTTGATTTTAAGCTAGTCAGACTCCCCTGTCCATTAGCCTCCTCCTCAAATTTAAGGTATCCTGAATAAAGACGAGCTTTAATAAACCATCTCTATTATTGGTTCTGTAAGACCTTGACATTTGCAAACTTTATTTTTTTTTTTTGTCTTTTGTCCCACACAGTAGCCACTCTTGCAAATCAACCTTGGGAAGTTAGCATTCTTAATGAAGATCTATAGGAGACTTTCTCTTTAGACAGTAAATCAGCTCTTTCAAGGCACCATTCATCTCTTCCTTCGAGCGCATGAATTGGTATGTAGCACCTTACAAGAGCTCATTTATCTTACGTGGGTCCCTAGTTATTCCCTCTGCCCACTTCCCCTAGATCGCCCGAGATCAAGGCTGGAGTGCATTAGAGTATGGCTTTGTGCTTTGAAAGTTGCCAAGGTCAGCCGAGGTGCCTGTGGCATTGACTTACAGAGAGTGGTGCTGAGTATCACCCATAACTTTTAGGGTGATATCACGCCACACCAGCAGAGGAGTTAGCTTGCTAAAACATTTGAATTACTCTTGGTTAATTAAAGGTGGCTTAGAGGATAGACAAAACAGTAGGGGAAAAAGTTTCTTACCTCGTATCCTACTGTTAGAGAATTTTTTCCTCTTTAACATTTGTCCACATCATATTGGCTTCATCGTTAGTTCTGTAACAATGGTAACGATGAACTGTTACGAACCTAGGCTATATGCTGGGTGTTTTTACAACTGCCCTATTTTTTTCTTAACAATCCGACCATGGTGTAGAAACCATTATCTTCATTGCTCACACAGGAGCTGATCACCACTAAGGTTAAATAATGTGCTGAAGAATATATAAACAAAGGGCAGCATCAGGAGTCAAAACCAAGTGCCTGCAACATTTGCCTCTGTGACCATCTTTTGGCAAGGCTACAGCGTTATTAGAATCACTCACTGTTTGAAGGATGTTTGTACGTAACATTCTGGTAACAAATTAATCAAGGCAGAATACTAGTATTCGGTTACAGTTAATAGTGGACGTGGGAGCCAAGCTTACATCGCTAATAGTGCTGATGTTTGTTTTTATAGTTAGAGTTTTCTTGCTAGCAGACCCTGAGATAAAGGTTTGGGTGCAAATAGTTTATTTGGGAGATGATCCCAGGAAGTATGGGGAGGAGGTAAGTCCAATAAAAGAGGTCTCAATGAGCAGATTATTGCCAATTGGGGTTCGATCCTTCTGCCCACCCCCACACTCCCTTAGAGTCTACAGAACATAACTCACACTTGTTTCACTAAGGGCCAACTTGTATCCTTCAGTGGTTCAGGGTCGCTCTTGGGTACATTAATTATCCTGCACTTCCAGCCTGCCCTGTGGACAGAGAAAGCCTCAAGGCAGAGAGAGAGAGACTCAGGTGTTTGTGTTTGAGGCTGGAAAGCATGTCCATCCAGCCGTGAGTGACCTCCAGGGTGGGGGGCAGCGTGTGGGAAGGGCACCAGTAGTTCCTGTTACATTTGTTTTTGAAGCCAATACTAGTGCTGATGAAGATGCATCCAGACTGGTGACCCTGACTAGGGGGTTGACAACCTTATATAAGTAAAGCTAGGCAGCAAGGGTGCGGTGGGGGTGGAGGGGGGCACAGTGAAGCTAAAATCAGTCTTAGGGGCAGAAAAGAGGAATTGGAGTAGTCGGGTAGTCTTGGGCTTGGTCCCAGTTCTGCCATTCGTTAGCTGTGTGTTGGGTGAGTTACTTCATTTCTCTGAGCCTCACTTTTCTCATCTATAAAGTGGACACAACTGCCTTACAGGGTTCATAAAAGCCTTTGTAAATTATGCAGCCTTTGCACTGTTCCCACTGGAGCTCCTGATTGAGGCGTCTGATGGAGTACTGGGTGCTAGTAGAATTTGAGGGCAACTGTTTGCTTTATGTGAAGCTCCTTGAAGAGTGCCCTCTCAACACCTCAGGAAGCCTGTCTTCTAATATTGTGACACTTTACAAGTCATGGGTGAGTTCAGAGCCTATCTAGGCCCCTCCTTCTCAGTATGGTTTCTGGCCAACTGAGAATTGGTAACCCCACTTCTGCACCATAGTGAGATTGTATTTCCGATAGTTTCCTATGGAGGGCACTTTTCTTTTTTTTTTTTTTTTTTCTGGTGAAAGATTTGGATTTGAGAAAGTACTGAGGTGTTTTGTTTTGTTTTGTTTTTTAGTGTTTATTTATTCTGAGAGAGAGAGCGCGCATGCGAGAGAGAGGGTGAGCACAGGGGAGGGAGAGAGCAGGAGAGAGAACCCCAAGCACACTGCACTGTCAGCACAGAGCCCACTATGGGGTTCGAATTCACAAACCAAAGCACTGGTTCTTCTAAAGGTCCATCAGCCTTTAAGATGTCAGTGAGACTTTCATCTCTCATTCTCACTTTGGTTTCTGACCAAAGGCTGACTCATCCACAGGTGGCTGATGTCAAGTGAATCAGGACTCTCTCCACGTGTGCATTTGGCCCTAACATAGCCAAGAACTGCATGGATAGCTGGGAGCACATGTTGGGGTCCACCCTTCAGTACCCCCTGGCTCCTCAGGAGTCAGACTCCAAGGAGGAGGGCAGAAGGCCCTGACTGTGCATCCTCACATCCAGCGCCATGCCCAGCACCGCCGTTCCTTCACCCCACTCACCCAGTCAGACCCTGGCTTGAACTCCATCACTCAAGAGGGAACATTAAAAAACCCACACCTCTGACTCATGCTTTGATTTTGCGGCCTAAAGAGGCAAAGACGCCGTAAGGAGCTTTTAGGGGCCATCACCATGGAGCCTCTTTATTGCCTAGCAAGAGCCTTAAATGATAATGGGAAACCTCACTATTGATTGGCTGACTCTTAATTCTTCCTCTTTGGGTTTTGAAGTAGAAGTGATGGTCCAGAATATTTATATTACTCATTGGGTATATTAAATTAAACATACGAAAGTCCTGAAGCCATTTAAGATGAGGTTGCAACACTGGTGAATAGGACTTTATTACCAAAAGAGGGAATAGTAGCTTTTAGTTGTGGCTTAGCTGGAAAGTATATTGATGATAAGAATGGCCCAGCAGAGGTCTTAGGGCTCTCAGAAGGGGCTCAGAGTGTGGTTTCTCTTAAGAAAGTTCTTCAGGCCCATCCTGTATAAACACCCAGGTCTATGGTGTGATGGAGGGTGTGGTGGCAAAGACAAAACCTCTGTCTTGGTTGAAGATAAGCCCCACTGACGCGGTGGCAAAGGCTGTTGTTGGGCCGTTAAGGGACCTTTGCTTGAGTTCTGGAGGTGAAAGTGTCCTAAGAAAATG
Organism: Herpailurus yagouaroundi; assembly: GCF_014898765.1. Taxonomy (NCBI): domain Eukaryota; kingdom Metazoa; phylum Chordata; class Mammalia; order Carnivora; family Felidae; genus Herpailurus; species Herpailurus yagouaroundi. The sequence continues at coordinate 50,386,647 of NW_024412388.1, forward strand.
TCTGCTCGCTAGAAGAAGCCACTCGAAGCACAGCTTCCCTGTAGGATTGAGATTATTTACCCCTCTCATCTTAAGCCCATTGGAAATTAGAATGGATGAGAGGGTTGGCCGATTCTGTTAAATGACTGTGGCCAATATGAGGGGTACAATTTTTGTCTTAAAAGATTTTGACCCCTAGAAAAATTACAGGGCCTGAGGCAATGAAATGGTTAATATGACTGCCTCCCTTACAGGTTTCCCCAGATATGCTTACTCGCTGTACAATGGATAATTGTTAGCTCTTGTTGTGCAGATGCTGTTGCAGATGGAGTCCTGTACCTGCATGCATAGCAAATGAATTAGACTGGCAATCCCCTTTATAAAGCATAAATATGTAATTTGTTCAGCTGTTGTAATTAAATATGTATGTGTGAAACAGCCACCATTCAGGTCATTAATGATGCGCCATGCCAAATTAGAGCTTACAGACAGTAATGTACATTGTTGTGCAATGAGGGAATTGCAAATAACATAACTAAGCCTTTCCTAGTAAAGTGATGCATTCAGCAGCTTTAAAAGGAATATTTACATTTGTAACGTTTTTATTTAGAAAGTACATTTTTGTTCAGTGTGAAAGTCTGTAAGATAGAATTACTTTTATCACCAGTTTAGTTTTATTAATGTTTTAACATTTTATCATGCAAATGCCAGAGACTATTAAACATGCCGTTTGTTGATAAGTCTTAAGTATCTACTTATATATAAAACAGCAGTTGCCCCTGGTTTTCTATGTGGTTATGATAGAACCAATGTATCATAGCACCTTAGAATGCCTTGATCATTTCATCGTATTAAAAAAACAACAACAACTCAGTATTTCAACTCTATTCCCCACTGATAGATAAAGAAATTCCTCTGACAGTAAACAGAATTTTTATTTCCATAGAAATTGAGCTGAGAAAAATGTAGTTATCAAAATACAAACAAATAAAAGTGGTAAATTTGCCTCTTGTGCTTTAATTCCCAGTGAATTACTTGCGAATCCAAGGAATTTCGTAAAAAAAGTGTCATCTATGGGTCAGAATGATTGTTTTTTTTTAATTTTAAGACTCAAAGTTTGTGACGTTAACACACTTGGGAAAATTACTGTTCTATCCTTTTTCTCCTTGCTTTCATGTTACAGTCTTTAAGGTACTTGAAGCCGAAATTTAAATATATTAAAACTATCTTTGGGGCGCCTGGGTGGCGCAGTCGGTTAAGCGTCCGACTTCAGCCAGGTCACGATCTCGCGGTCTCTGAGTTCGAGCCCCGATCTCGTGGTCCCTGAGTTCGAGCCCTGCGTCAGGCTCTGGGCTGATGGCTCAGAGCCTGGAGCCTGTTTCTGATTCTGTGTCTCCCTCTCTCTCTGCCCCTCCCCCGTTCATGCTCAAAAATAAATAAACGTTCAAAAAAAAAAAATTAAAAAAAACAAAAAAAACAAAAAAAAAGCTATCTTTATATAAAATTTTTTCTACATTAATATTTTAGTTGCCTACAGACAATCTATTTTTAACATGCGTGTTGTTTTGACGGTTGGTACTGAGACTGTAGGAGCTAACCATCTTGACCTTTCTGTCCACCCGGGGCAGCAGGAAGAAGCGTCTCAGAGTTAATTCTGTCTTGTTCACAGCTGGGAACAGAACATTCCTCTGTGATTCGCTTGCCCATGATTCGTTGGGATCTCTTGGAAGCCAAACTTGATACTATAAGTCCTGGGCTTCTGAGGTCAAACACAGATCAACCTTAGTGACACATTTGGTTAAGAGTTAGATTACACAGGACCAATATAATCGTTAAAGTTTTACAGACAATCGAATATGGAATTATTTGGTATATTATTTTTGTTTTGCAACAAATTCAGATGCAGAAATTTCTTTAAGCCTAAGATCAACCAAGATTCAGGACCTTGAATTTTCAAAGTTAGAACTCTAAATTGTGTACGGATGTAAAATCTTCTTTATTTTCAACAAACAGCAAATGTTTCAATTAAGCAAATGTGTGTTTTATTCAAAACAGATGAAGTCATAACAGCTTGGCTTGCTTTACCTAAATTATTGTTCCATTACATCAAAAATTTTACTTAAAAGAAGTTCTTACCTTCATACTCCTTGATTTTTCTGTCCCGTTTTTCTGTTCAGCTCAACTAAACAGAAACATTTCATTTGCAACATTAAGGAAAAGTTTGATTCATTCATTATTGTTTATGAAGATAGAAATGTTATATGGATGACAATGATTTAAAAATTTTGTGACTTATGTTGATTGTATTCGAACTGCCCTGAATACTGAACACCATGAAAAGACTTTGCCCTGCTGGCTACATGCTTAGCATAAACTATGAATTCATAACTTCTCTGAAAAGATCCTCTTCGAGATCTGTTTCTCATTCAGTTCCTTTATCCTTATTGAAGATCTTAATCTTTTGATGGGCAGCTTCTCTTATTTCTACCTATTTCAGAACTATAGAGCCAGTAAAATAGCGCGGTGTATATTTTGTTTTTTGGAGAGAGCATTTGAAGGATACGTGGCTTTATTTAAAATACCTATTGTAGCTATCTATCAGGGGTCGCTCCTAATTAATTTTCTTGCAGGAATTTCAAAGATGCTTAAATTCATCCAGTGATGCTGACGGAGGAATCTAATTGTAGAATACGTAGGAATGAGAACTGGAGGTGTGCAGGCGGCCCTGGACCTGAGAAATGCCCGTGGTTTTGTGAGGCGGGAGTGTGTAAAAAGGTCACCGGCCCCACCAGGGTAGTTGCAAGGAGCAAACCCTTGTTTTGCAGTAGTGGTAGCAGATATATGGGTGGTTTGGCTCATCCAGGCCCCTTGCTGTGGAGGAACACATGTGAAACCATCAGCATGTCTCTTGGTCTTGTATTAACTGTGGCAAGGCTGTGCATTAAAGGACATAACCATTACCGAAAGGGTGGGAACACTCCAGTGGCCAGTGGCCAGAGGCCAGGTGCTTTATGATAACACCACAGGCAGGCCCAGCCAATCAGATGCGATCTTTTGCTGGCAGTTGCTCCTTTGGCCACCACTGCAGTAAACACTTTCCCTTGGATGTTGGTTTTCTGTTGTGTCTGGCAGCCACACTGGGCTGCTTGAACTTTAGCCAGAGGCAAATATTTATACATCAGAGTGTGCAGTGTTCAACTGGTCAGGCCTGAGAGGGAGAGGGAGAGACCTCCGTGCCTTTTCGCCAAAGAGGATGTGTCCTTTTTTTTTTTTTTTTCTTTTTTTTTTTCCCTTCCCCTTTCCACTGTGTGACATGGTGAAGTGGGACCATCCTGGAGGTCATTTGAGCTCGGGCTGCATGTGCTTCTTTGCAACACGCATACAGGCGGCAAACTTGGGCCATGCTTTCAAAAAGGAGGGCTTCCTGACATTTCTGCCTGTTCCTTTAATTCCTCTTGGAAAGTTTACAGTTAATATTTTCCCTGGAACATTGTCAAGCTTTTGACAGAGCCTGAGTGTATGCCGAACTGTGAAATTGAGCCGGGGAAGCAAGTTGTGAGAAATCTGTTTCTACTCAAATCCGTAAGGTTTATTTAAAAACAAAAACAAAAACAAAAAACTTCAGGGGGGAAATTGAGAGTGGGACTCAGCTTGCTTCTCCTGGTGCGGGCTCAGGCCGCCATTTTAAGAAGCCAGCGAAGGGCGACGTTCCGCTCCTTACATGGCGGCTGTATTTACTCGGCCGCAGCCAATCACGCCGGCCGTGCCAAGCCACGTGACGTGCCACGAGGGCACGCACAGCCATTTCCTTGTTTCTAAAAAACTTGCTACCTCCACAGAGCACTTTACCTTGTTTTGCATGCCAAATGTTCCTGCAGAATGTGTCTAGCAGACTGGCATTTGTCCATAAAGTTATTTTAGTAGGTAAAAAGTCTCTGAGTACTTGAGCTTTGTGCATTCTTTATGTAAAATGGATTTCCCTTCTTGGCCAGAGGCCAAGGGTACAGCACACTCGCTGGGTGAGAAGAGAGCTTCTCTGCTGAGAAACTGGTGGACCGACACACTCTAATTTTTTGGCTTCAGACCAAACAAGCTAGATGGATGCCAAAATTCAACAAAATAACACATTATTGTGTGATAGGAGCCGTGCTTGAAGAGAGCAGGAACTCAGAGGAACTTCATACTGGCCCCCCCCCCCTTTTTTTTTAAAGCATTGTCACTTTGGGGAGCTTTCTTGGGGAAACGAGAGAAAAATGGCAAAATGCAACCTAGAGAGTAAGGTATAATTTACACATAAACACGAAGGACGGAACTGAAAGAAAACAGAAGAGTTTAAAATTACTTTTATGAACTTCTCCCAGGCATAACCCACAATTCTCTGACTTGACTCTACTTACATTCTTTTAACCCTGTGGGCTCCATCTACGTGTCTGAGCTGAATGTCTGAGCTGAATGCTGGACGACGTAATATTCATAATGAGAGTTAATGTGAGGTTTAAACAGTGTAAAAAGACTGGAAAGGAAGGAGAGCTGCAGATTTCAAATATGGAATCTTGGCAGGCTTCTAAGGAACAACAGAACATTTTGTAAACTTACATGTTTTATTATGCCTTTGCCCCCTGATGTCTGACTTTAAGTGAGTGAAGTCGGCTATAAATTACTTGCATGAAGTTAGCGAGTCCAGTAAGCTCTCTGTACCTCAGTTTCTACGTAGGTACAATGAAGGCAATAGAGAAGAAAGGTGAGATCTCTCTGCACTCTGAAGACACTAGAAGTTGAATTTGGGTAAATAACTAGAGTAAGTATAGAACACATCTCTCCTGTTTTTGTATGGAAACTTGTCAATCGAAAGAAAAAAAAGACAGTATCTCTAGCCCAAGTCGCCATCATCCTTGCTGAGACTATGTCAGTGATCCTGAGTATTGCCCCTTATTCTATTCTTGCTTCTTCACACAGTAGCCAGACTGGTCTTTAAAGAATTAGTTTTTATCATTCCTCTGCCTAAAAACCTTTCACGGTTTCCTATGGATTTAGAATAAAATCCAACTTGTTTCCATGGCCTAAAGATGCGATATGGTCTCCCTCTCCAACTTCACTGTATTCTACTGACTCCTTGGATGCCTTACTGATGTCCATTTAATTTCTGGAACCTGCCAAACTCTTTGCTACTTGTTGACTGTTTAGAATGCACTTCCTCCATATCTTTCTGTGGCTAGCTTATTGTCACCCTTCAGCCCTCAGTTCAAATGATAAATTTGTGGAGGAGCATTCTATCTAAAATTGTCCTTCATATTTATATTTTTTTATAGAACTTTTAGTAATCTGAAACATTCTTGTTGACTTATTTGATTACTCATTTGATACCTGTTTTTAGTCCTACAATGACAGGAATCATATTTACCACTCTGTTTTCTACTTTTTGTTTTGTACCTAAGCACATTGAGAATGAAATGTTGGGCAAGTTAGAGCACTCCCAAAATCTGTACTTCATATGCCTTAATTTCACTGAAGCATCCCATATTTTATTACCTATATTCACAGAACTTTTATTATAAAATGCCTTGTTAGACTAATGCTTTCACTTATCCACTGAGAGTCAGTAGATCATATTTGTTCAGAGAGTTCAAAACTTGTGGATCTTCAGGTGGCCTGTACTTGAATCTTGGCCCTGCCATTGATGAGCTATGTGAGCTGAAGCAAGGTGAGTCAGCCCCTACATTTCAGTTTCCTTGGCTATCAAGTAGGATTCCAAATAATTCCTACATTATAGGATTATTGTAAAGATTAAATGTGATGTCATATGTAAAACTCTTATGACAAAAGTGTTTATTGCGATTGTTGCTGATGCTAATTAGTAACAGTGCAGTGGGCTCAGTATTGGCAGCTGGAGTGCAACTGTACTAAGAAACAGTCCTCTCCATTAAATAGTTCAGTCTGCAGAGAAGAGGTATATGTAAATTACCTACTGTAGGTGAAACCCTTATAATCCATTGTGCCAATAGCTCTAACAATATCTCAACAGAGTATTAAACGCAGAAGGGGAGGCAACTACCTTTCGGTAGACAGGAAAGGTGCTTTAGGGGAAGTAGCATTTGAGCCAGATTAAGTAGCCCTTTAGGTAAAATATGTTTCTTAGAGACAATAATAAAGCAATAGCAGCTTATACCTACGTAATTCTTTTACTGATACACAAAACTCTCAGCATTGTACATATATTATCTCATTTAATTCTCTCAGCACCCCTGTGAAGTAGTGTTACTATCAGATCATCTTCCCCATTTTACAAAGAAGGAAACTGAGCCCAAGAGAGGTCAAGTGGCCTGCTCAAGGTCACACAGCTATTAAATGTCAGTCCTGGGATCGCATGCATTTTTGTTGTTAGAACTTAAGTACCACCCCTACGTAGGCACTGGGGCATTCTAGGGGCGCTCCACTCTTGGTTTCTTAATGTATGGAAGCCCCCAAAGGATTCCTTCAAGAGCAGGTCTCACTCTGTTAGCCCTGTTGCCTTATTTGGTAAAATGTCCACCTACCTTGTATAGTGATTATGAGCTTCAATGAGATAATTCAGGTGAAGTGCTTAGCATATTGCTTGGCATATGGTACACATTTAACAAATGTTTGCTGTAAGTATTATTATTATTATTATTATTATTATTATTATTATTATTTAGCCACATTGAAATGAGATCCATGATCCCCTGTGACCGTCCAGAGCCTCTCTCCTCATGTTCACCTCCACACTGGGATATCCGCCTCCAAAGAGAGCAAGATCCCGGCAGTTGAAATGGCATGCTACCCAGGTTGCTAGCATCGTCCCTCAGCTGCCTCTCCAACTGCCATATCTGCCTTAGTATTTAAAAATTACTCTTCCCGTTTTATATTTCAACTCAGAAATCGACGCATCTGTGAGGCAGTTTGTTTTCCTGGGGAAGTGTAAGGAGCTGTGGTGGTGGTATGGAGACGCGCTCGGTTTAGACTCAATATTGCCACCCACTCCCTCAGCAGTGTCAGAGAACAGTCTCAGAAAGATCTGTTCCTTCCCCTCACACACTTGGTACTGCAGACTGGCCTATCCTCCATGACTTTGCTTATCTGCAGGAGTAGGGAAGTATTGATTGCCCACAACTTACCTCTGTTTCTCGTTTCTCTGGTGCACGTTTTTACAGAGGCATCTCATGTTTCTTTTCCTTCAAGACCTTTTGAACTGGATAGATCCCCCTGTTTCAGAAAGCTTGTGTTCTGTGCCTGCTAAAAACCAGGGCAAGGCTCATCACAGCCCAATTTCTATTTCCCTTTTGTCGAAGTGGGTTTCTGCGAGAGGGGACTGTGCCCTCTCTCTCTGTGACTGGGCCAGGGCAGTCTTGCAAGGAGGAGGCTAAGCGACCTCTCTTACTTTGGTTTCCCGGTGGAGGTGGAGGTGGGGTCTGTGTTTCCAGACGTGGTGGGCCTGGCGTGGCTAGTTGTTTAACAGAGTTAAACACTGGCGTGGCTAGTTGAAACAGAGTTAGCTCATCCTGGAAGTTTTCTTAAACGCCCATCTTTAGATTTCAAAGAAGGAAGAACACACTCCCCAAAGGCACTGAGAGTTACAACATATAAATAGCCCTGCTGAGCTGAACAAAAGTGCCCATTGTGTGGTGTACTGCAAAGCAAGATATAAACGGGGAACCAAGAACAAGATACTAGAGATTTCTTTTCTTCCCTTTCTTTTTTTAATTTTAGCTTGAAAAATTTGTTTTCCCCACATGTATAGTGCACTTACTTTGGAGTCTTAAACAGGATGATTTAATAATGCAGGTTCCAATCCTGGGCTGATCACTTGGCAGCTGTTTGATTTTAGGCAAATTATTTAGCTCTGTGCTGTTGTTATTGTTGTTATTGCTATTTAGGTGCATTTTGTAATCTTCGGGGGCATTTACAATGGGTAGAAATCTGTTCTTCTAAGTTAGTAATAAGTCACTCACTGTACCTAAACACTTGGGCCAGTTTTAGTCACCATTTTACTATAATTTTTGCTGCCAGGACATACCTAGTGTGTATTTTTTCCAAGTTAAATAAATCACGTGAGGTCACAGCCTTCTATTCAAAGTCCTGTGTGTCTGATTCTGTCCAGGAGCAAGTTGTTTAACGTAGGTACAGTAAATGTTTCCTCGTCTATAAAATAAGGATAGTAATACCTCCATAACATAACAGTCTCATAATAGGCTCATCATGAAGATGACACATAACACAGGCAAAAATAGCCAATTTGGTGCCCTTCACAGACTTGGGGGCATCATGGCTGGTCAGGCAATTGAGCTGGTAAGGAGCCAGATGGATCATCTGTGATCAGTTTGAGGCCCTAGAGTCCGCTGGTGTAGGAGGATGAAATGGTAGAAAAGGTGAGTAGTCTTCTGTGGCCAGGAGAAAGCAAGGCAAAGTGTGCACAAGATGGGGAGGAGGCAGATTTGGAAACTAAGGCAGATGAGGCCAGGAGTCCTGAACATTAGCGGGGGGTGGGGCCTGATCTTTGGGCAACAGCTCCTGGGCTCCTGCTTTTCTTTCTGCCCTCTGTTTAGGTGGCACATGACTTCAGAACTAGAGTATAGGTACAGAGAGAAGGTTCGGAAATGTGGTTCAAAGATATGCCACACGTCGCTTCCCCAGTTTTCACATAAGGACTGTGTATCTAAATCAGGAAGTTCACCAGCAGTGTTTTGTTCTACAGAGTGATTTGCTTATATTAAAAACAACTTCTGGGGCTCCTGGGTGGCGCAGTCGGTTAAACGTCCGACTTCAGCCAGGTCACGATCTTGCGGGTCCGTGAGTTCGAGCCCCGCGTAGGGCTCTGGGCTGATGGCTCAGAGCCTGGAGCCTGTTTCCGATTCTGTGTCTCCCTCTCTCTCTGCCCCTCCCCGGTTCATGCTCTGTCTCTCTCTGTCCCAAAAATAAATAAACGTTGAAAAAAAAAATTAAAAAAAAACAACAACAACAACAACTTCTTGTCTTCTTACCTGTGAGGAGTGCTGGCTAACAGGAGTGCTGGGATGTTGGCTCATAGGACTCATTAACCACTTGCTGATGGACTGATTGGGTTTGGATCGTATCTGGGATTGGGGGACGTCTCATTCATATTTAGTTGTAGGGTAAGGGAAAATGTCCCATATTGCTGTTTCTGATTATAATGCTATTGAATTTTAATAATACTACTAACATTTATCCAATGCTACTGTGTGGCAAGCAGGCAGTCTTCTAAATCTCCATGTCAGTTATCTTATTTAATCCTCACAATACCCCCTGAGCGAGGTACTATTATTCCTCCCGTGCTATTTATTATTCTTGTGCTACTGGTATTGAGCTAGGCATGGACTGGAATGTGGAATCATTCCTGGAGGCTAGATTGTTTTCCTGAGTAGGACTCCAGTCAGCACTGCAATTTAAAGATCCAAGTTCTTGTGCTTGTAAAACAGACACATATACCTTACCTCATTTTTATGCTTACATCACAAGAATGATTTGCATTTAATCATTGATTTTTTTTTTTTTTTTAAATAAGGGTTGGGCTTTATCAGGGCATGGGATCATCGCAGTGATTCCTGTTCAAATTTCTGTTGGCTTTATGGACCAGATCTAATAGGCTTGCAGAGCAGCTCCAAACACGAAGTTGCTGGGAACAAGAGGGGCAGAATGGTAGCTAATCTTCTATCAGGATTTGTTGCAAATTTTATCATTTATGCATCCTATGAGGTAACTGATTGGGTTGGATTTGGGGCATTCACCAAAACAAACAAATGAAACAAAATAAACACACAAAAAGGTTTTTTGCCCTTTAGAGAGTTATAAAGTTTGGGATTAGAATATGTGAAAAAATCAGGACCTAGGAATACGAATTGGATAATATACTTAAAACATAGACTATATTTGGTTGCTGTAGCACCAGGGATTTTAGTTACATGACTTAGACTTGGATTTCTTGCAAGAGTAGCTCCTTTTCTCTCCTTCCCCATCTGCGGGCTTTATATCATTTTTGGTACTGAGCACCAAACTCTTCTGGCACTTTTTTAATTGAGGTTTTGTAGTTTTAATGGTCTGGTACTATAAAAAGCCAACTTTGTGCCAAAATTCTTCTAAGACCAGACATGGGTTTTGACACCACAATAAATTAAAGATAAATAAATAAAGAAACATGGCAGTGAAAATGCGGGAAGTGGTGTTTTTTTTTTTTTTTTTTTTTAAACTAGCGAGTGGGGCCTACTTGTAAATTTCAGGCATGTTTTCTCAGTACTCAATGTTACAATGCTTAGCTACATTAATCTGTTACTGGGTAACTCCAGAAAGAATGTTAGACCAAACCATTAGGAGATTGGCGATTTTTCCCCCCCTTGAGCATTATTGAAATTTGACAACATTCTCATAGCCTCTGCTTTCATTTAAGGATTTGGCTATCAAAAATACGGCCAAATGAAAGGAACCAAGAGAAACTAATGACCAAGTGAATAGTAGTATTTAAAGGCACAAGTTGCTATGATACAGGCTTCACCGTGACCTGGATGGATAAGGGCTAAACAGGATTTGCTTTCTGGAGAATCTGGGTGCCTGTTCTACCAATTCTGTTTGTCCCCAGCCTGCCTTGTTGGCCTCCTTTTCCCAGCACCACTCATTTCGGTTCTGAGAAACAGCTTCCTCCCATTACATGTACCAATTCAATTAGCAAGAGAGAGTGCTGAAGGTTTTTGATTCCATCAGCTTCTGGTATGTGGACAGTAGCTCTGTTTGAGAAAACTTTGTGAGGGTGTTGTGATATGCTTCTTTCTGGATTCTAATCCCTTCTTGATGACTTTCAAATCAATCAATCAGTCAATGAGTCAATCGGTTTTTCTCCCTTTCCTCTTTTCCCCATCTCTCCTCCCTCCCTCCTCCCATCTCTCTCTTCTCTTCTCTCTCCCTCCCTCCTCCTTCATCACAAAAAGTGGAGGTGATTGCACTGATCAAACCCAACACCTGCCTTGGGTTACAAATACCAGTAAATCATTAGGAAGCCATTAATTTTCTTTTAGATGCTAAATAATAATACTTTGAGCTTGTGAGTTTGGAATTTCGTTTGCCCCTGCAGGGACCTGTCTCCTATTTCTAAACTGTGCCTTAAAATTTACAAAAAAGGACTGAACAAGCTTTGAAGCGTATTAAAAATAACCCAACAAAAAAACCTCCTTTTCTTTCTTTATTCTACTAAAGTTTGTCTAATTTTAAGCCACCATGTGGAACCGAGCCTTTATTGAGGTTTGAAATGTCAAAATAAGGAGGGATTTGTGTATATTTTCACTTTTGACTTCATTTACTGGAAGTGCTAAAGCACCAAGTGGGAGGTGGTTTTGGAAGTATTTCTGATCTAAAGAGGAAATTCCATAAATCATCCATGGTAATGTGTCTCATTTGGTATTCCAAGGAGGTGTTGACCACTTTCATCAGGGATCCTGGCTTTTGACCACATACCTGGCCCTAACCTGGATTTCAGAATTTGAACATTTGTTTCGCACTCTTGAAAACTTTTACACTGAGATTCTTGAAATCTTCTATTAAGTATTCCCCAGATTAGCCTAATATAGAGTTCACAACTGGCAGGCACTGTCAGAATCCTCTGATATGAGGGAAAAAAACATGGCTATTATCATTGAGTGTGCTTGCAAAACGGAGCAAAGTTGGCAGGTGACCATGTGTTTGGTTTGGACCAATTTATAAAATGTTCATGTGTTTATGAAAATTTTAATCTCTGCTACTCAGAATAGTTGAGTATAAAACGGAGCAGAAAAGCTTAAGAAAAGAAGCTTTTCTGTGACTTCCAGTATTTCTCCTTTGGTCCCTGAGTGCTACGAGAAGAGTCTTTCTCATGTCCAACTTTTGCTAAGTCTCTTAGAGTTGCATAGTGTGGTAACTGAACTTACTATATCTGGTGTTCTTCTGTCTTCTCCATGACCCCCTCTTTCCCCCATCCAAAGAAGGATAGAGTGGTTTCTGAATTAGGTATAGCAAATAAACGGCTTCTAATATCAAGTCAGAATTAGTTGGGGCGCCTGGGTGGCTCAGTCGGTTAAGTGCCCGACTTCAGTTCAGGTCACGATCTCCCAGCTCAGGAGTTCGGGCCCCGCGTCAGGCTCTGTGCTGACAGCTCAGAGCCTGGAGCCTGCTTCGGATTCTGTGTCTCCCCCTCTGTCTCTGCCCCTCCCCTGCTCACACTCCGTGTCTCTCTCAAAAACAAATAAACATTAAAAAAAAATTTAAATCAAAATTAGTCATTCTTTCTCTATTGAAAAAAAAAGTGCAGTAGGAGCTTTTCATTGTTATTCTGTGCATGTTTCTCTGTTTATGTGGTAGAAAAGAGATGATGAAGGATTATCCTCCAAAGTCATTTGTATTTTGCTTCTACCAAAGAGGATATACAAACGTGATACATTTTATTGGACAGGCTATAAACCATATATCTCAGAAATAAGTTCTGATGGTTAAAGTACTTATTTCATCATCTGCCCACCTTTCCCTTTAAAAATTTCCCCTTTAATGTCTTTCATGGAAATACCAAAAGGCAAGCATCCTACTGCACTAGGACTGATGATTCTGGTACAGATTCTTAAGAGTAGGTCTCTTTATACTTCCATTTTTATTCAGGACTTTGTCTGTATACATCCAAAATCAACTTAACTTTTGACCCAATTAACTGATTGGCCTGATGAATTTAATTAAAACAGGGGAAGTGCTTGTGCAGAGAGGAACAGCATTAGTATAATGCGGTAGTTAAGATTAACAAGATTGATTTGATTTGATAATTAATTCATTTGATAATTTGATTAACAAGATAATTTAGTGTCAGTCAGAGACCTGGGTTCAAATCCATATTAGCTAGATGACTTTGCCTTAAACATTTTCAGTGTCGTTTCCCCCCATCTGTTAAAATGGCGTTAACAGCACGTACCCCGTAAGAGTGCTGGGAGGCTTAGTGAAATCAGTTAAGTGCTTAGCGCACTTGGCCCAAAGTCACCGGTGTATGACAGTACCTTTTGTTATGTTCTAGGATTTTAAAATATGTGTCCTCCAAAAGACACCGTGTCTCAGACGGCTGTCAGATTTGTTTCTGGGTGAACAGAGAGTGCCTTCTGTTTCTGAAGACGTTAGTAGTGCAAGCATCACGTCGTCTCTCAACTGTCTCCACCATTTTGCAGCTGAAACACTCCTCCCTCCCTCATTCACATCAACTTTCGGTCCTAACAATAGTTTCTATATTTTAAAAAAAGAACACTTAATAATTTCTACGCAAGCTTATTTTAATTTCCCAAAAACCCAATAAGGTAGTCAAGGCAGAGCTTAGGTCATAGTGATGGTGGCCTCGGCTCCACCATTATTTGGTAAAGTGAAGCAGAACTGTGCTCAGGTTCTGTGTAGTTAGTAGCAGAGCTGGTGAAGCAGGTCTGAGTTCAGTGGCCTCTCTCCTACCCCATGCTGATCACTTCTCTGTGTAATTAAAAATGCCCTATCCCTGGCCTCTTATTGACAAGTTGCTTATAGCTCTTACTTTCTAGGGGTTCCCCAAACTGTCTAATGAGTGTATCTGGATGAAATCCAGACACTCTGACCATATAGAGCTCCTTTCAGTTTCAAAGATACCAAAGCAAGTGCAGCATAGAATCCATAACAAGTTCCTACCGATTTCCTCTTTTCAAAATCTTGGCTCTTTCTCTGTAGCTCTCTGACAAATCAATTCTGTAGACCTCTGCTTCCTTCTATCACCACTGCTTGTCACATATGCTGCTCTGTCACATTGAAGATAATGGTAGCTAGGAACCTATAGTGAAAGATTTGCCATTCGTTCATATTTAGTCTGCAGTAGGGACATTCCTGGGCTTCTAGGTATGCATTTATAGATTTCCCTTTTCTTTTTTATCAAATGTTAATTTTGGTCAACTCGGATTCCTTTGTCAAAACCACTCTGATCCCAGAGTCTTATGCAATCATGAATATCTTCTCCTTGTTACTTACTATTATCTTAGCCACATAAGAAAATTACCAATATATGCGATTCATATGTGAAAGGGAGCCCAAAGGGCTTTCACCTAAACTTTCATTTCCTTGGATCCTTTGCATTTCAAGGTCTAATCCATCATTTACCCCCTTTCTTGCATACTTGCCTCTGTACATTTGTCTTTTTCTTATTTTGTGTTGTATTTTCTCGCCAAAAGTTAAGAAATTTAAAAATACAATTTATGGCCTTCTCCACATTATCTGTATTTGAACTGTTTTAAACATTAAACATTTTACTTTTGTATCACATTTATGAATTATTTTATCCTCTGACAGTTTTAACCTATTTAAAGGTGACACTTTTGTAAATGTTCTGTAATTTGGCATTCTGTGAGATGCAGTGAAAATTTACACTTAATTAGCAGTAGATTTTTTTTTAAACCATAAGAAATATGTTTTCTAAGTTGATTTTTATTAATTTTGAGAGAGAGAGAGAGAGAGCACTGGGAAGGGGCAGAGAGAGAGAGAGAGAGAGAGAGAGAGAGAGAGAGAATCCCAAGCAGGCTCTGTGCCCTCAGCACAGACCCCAACACAGGAACTGTGAGACCATGACCTGGGCTGAAATCAAGAGTTGGACGCTTAACTTACTGAGTCACCCAGGCACCCCAGAAAATACCTGTTTCAAATGTTACTTTATCATATTTCAGAGACTAGAAATTCAGTTTTAGGTTTTATTAACCTAGTTATATTCACAGAAAAAAATTAATGTATAAATAAAGCAGAGTAAAATACTATATTTAACAGTACTTTAATGAGCCTGGTTTTTCTTATAGAGTAAATGAATTTTTTTCTGTAACACAAACGATCTTTTTGGATTGATTTTGCTTTATCTATCTACATGTGGATTCTGTGTCTACTAATTTTGATTGGAATGTGTATTTTAAACTCTACAGTTCACACTTTTCTAAGTTTTTAATTTTATAAAGAAAACTAGAACTGAGTTTGCTTTGGGGGTGTGCTTATTCTTTTTGTGTGTAGGTAGGTGCTGAGGTGGGTTTTAAATGAAATTTAGTGGTATCGTTTGAGAAAATTACAGCTACAGTGTGCTATTGAAAACCTAGGGTTGGAAATCAGTTCCTAACCGTTGATTTAGACAAGAAATTTGGATCAATTTTATAGAAGATTTTAGTAGGACAAAAAATTGTGTCTCCAAGGCAGTATCCAGCACTAACTACTTTAGTAAACTCCTTGGTCATGGCTGTGGAGCCCTTCCTCAAGTTATAGGAATCTTCATTCGAACCAGTTAAATCTAGTTTGAGATAGATTCGGTAAAGATCTAGAATTGAGAATATATATTTGCCTCAGAGCAAATCTTACAGGCAATATGACTGAACAGTGGTGTTTTATTTCAGAGAGCTCATGCTAATATGTAGAAGGCTATAGTATTTTTTTGTTTGTTTTATCAGCAGGCTTTATTTTTTTAAGGGTAGCTGTATGCAGAATGCATATTTGCTGTCCAAACTAGTTAATGGGCTTACAACTAGAGGGTGTAAATTCTAGTATCTGTATTTTCCAGCTTGCAGCAGTGTTGTCTGAAGCCTGAAACGGCTGATGTTAATCTTCAGCTTGTTTTGTTGCTTTCCAAAAATTAAGTTGAAGAAGAATAAAATGTGATGTAAATCAATTGCTCTGCATAATAATTGTAATACCAATAGTAAAATGTAAAGTGAAATTTCCTCTATGTCACACTGTTTAAAAACTTGAAAGGAGTCTGTGTGTGTGTGTGTGTGTGTGTGTGTGTGTGTGTGTGTTTAATTGAATAGGAGGAAGCAGTAAATTACTGGCTTTTAATCAAATTGATGAATTTTGAATTTCCACTTCAATGATAGTTCTACCTTAAACTCATTTGGCTGATTCGATAGCAGAATTTGGAATGCAAAGAAGAGATAAGGATTTGGCCCTCATGTTTATAATATCCCAGAAGAATTTCATTGCTTATTGGCTAGAAACTCAGATCCCACAGAGTTGTAGATGGTACAATTTGGCATGTACATTGACTTACTCTGGGTCTTTACAAAGATTTGTAGCCCAGAAGGAGTCTGTAGGTAGAGAAGGATCTAAAGAATGATCCCCTTAACATTGCATGGTTCAGCTAGGAAACCGTCTTGTTACTCTGCTTCCAGTGAGTCCTCGACTTGCCTAGAAACAGCAGACTTTGACTGTTCCCACTTCAAACGGACTACATAAGCACAGTGGGCAAGGAAAAGCGGAAGAAGCAGCCACAAGGCAATTCATTAACCCATTTTAAGACAATTTCAGACGACTTGTTCAGCTTCAAAGGTCAAACTGACCAACATTTAATTCATCATGGAAAAAAAAATTCTGGTAGAAGAAAAAAGTTAGCCAACTTGACCTTTAATGCTTAACAAGTTGTCTTAAAATGTTTTTATTCCATCTTGATACTTTGCTAACATGATTCATCTTCTAATCTATGTAAATGTGACTTTTAAATCATATTTAGTTTTATGTAAGGGCTTAATGCTTTGGACTTTGGAGCAGGTAACGCACTTCTTAATCGCCATGCCCTGATGTGTCCTATCCCAGACACAGAGTGCTTCCTGCAAGGATGATTTAGTGTGAACGTCCCAGGGTCTCTGAGACTGAGAAGTCACACACACCAAAAATCAATGGCTCTGCTGTTGGGGACATTTCTGGCTTAAAACTGTGAACGAGGCATTGGGGGGGGGGGCGGGGGGGAGTTAATCTTTTTATTTCTTTCTATTTGCTCTTCACTCTGAATTGCAGCAGAGGTCCCTGGCAGGCAGCGTCTACAAGCGGTGGAAGGCAGTGCTGCCTAGGGGGGTGATGTTGGCAGAGCACTTTCCAGGCATGCTAGCACCTAGCGCACAAGCGGAGAACTTTGCTGCTGCCAACTGTGACTTCAGAACCCAGGTCTGTTCCTGAACCTGGACGCCCAGCTGTCAGTGTGTCGCCATATGTCACCAGCACATGGCACCCTAATTAAAATTTCAAATTGCATGCATTTGTGTTTGCTGGCTGGCTTGCTTAAAAGGCAGAGACCTCCCCACCCCAGCCTGTCCCCCCTCCTGCATCACTCTGAGGTATTATGTTTGCCATCCTGAGGCATGGGTTGGGGAACGGCCTTTCCTCACTAAAAAACCAGCATTCTCTCATTCGTTCACCTCCCATTTTGAAGTAAGAATAGTCTCTATTTTAAGGGACAAGGAGGAGTGTGAGCAAATGTGGCTGGTGGCCTCTACTACAATTATAAAGACCAGAAATGTGGTCCCTGTGTCACCAGTAGGTTGTACAGGTTACCCTTCAGTCTATACCTCGCTTTTCTCAAAAGAAAAAAAAAAAAAGTGAATATTACTATCCCTTAAACATAGTGTAAAATTTTTTAAATGAAGCTTGTTTATTATGGTAAATATTTATCTTTTTGGATTAGACAGTGTGGTGTTAATAAGTACATGTATTTCTTTTGCGCTCTCCATTCTCTGTGTCTATATATTATATGTACATTGTATATTTATCTTTGCGTGTTTACATTTGAAATTTTAAGAAAGAATTAGATTCAATTCGACTGGAAAACAATAACAGCAACATTCTATGGAAATAGGTCTCTGTGTTTAAAGCAGGAAAACATACTACTGGTTGGAGATCTCGGCTGTTAATAGCTACCATTTATTGGTCATTTACAACATGCTAAGGGAAGTGCAAATCAACTTACGTATGTCTCACTTCGTTTAATTATCACACCATCCCTGCTATATCACGACTGCTAGGGTCCTCATGTCCGTAATGAATGTACTATGGCTTGCTTATGAAGCTTTTCCGAGTTAACATACTTAGTATGTAACAGAAATGAGATTTGAACCCAGATCTGTTTGGAGACAGATAATACTGCTTCCTGTCTGGAAAGAAAATGCAAGTTTTTTTTCTGGTTTATTCCAATCCAGGTATCCTAGGTAGGAGGCATATCATATACCTCCAAGTATAAGCATTTGTGTGTCATCTTAGTAAGTTTTGCTGATATGCTTGAGAAGTTGAGCTAGAATTACATGATTTATTTCCTATCAACTCCTAGCCACCATTTGCAATGATGATGAGCCAGGGGTATTTTCAACCACAACCAGGTTGGGATCATGCTGTCTCATGGTAAAATGTGCCTGTGGTTTATTTTAAATCTCTGATGAACTCCAGCATTAATCTCTAGGAGGACATTCATGCCAAAGATGTCACTGCTCAGGCTTATATGGCTGATCCAATCCATGCCATAAAATTTATTTATTTACTTACTACCTTGTGATTAATGGTGAGGCCACTCATCTACAGAAACAGGTGTACAAGTGGTTTTCTTTCTATTATCTAGGAGGGTGTTGACTACCTAAGGAGGCAGCATGGTCATTAGTATGGACTCTGGAGCCTGATTGCTGGTCCGGATCCCAGCCTCCCAGTTAAGACATTTTCTTTTTCTTTTTAACGTTTTTAATTTATTTTTGAGAGAAAGAGAGAGAGAGAGAGAGAGCACGAGCACAAGTGGGGGAGGGGTAGAGAGAGAGGGAGACACCGAATCCGAAGCAGGCTCCACACCCTGAGCTGTCCGCAAAGAGCCCAACATGGGGCTCGAACTCGTGAACTGTGAGATCATGACCTGAGCCGAAGTTAGATGCTTAACCGACTGAGCCACCCACGCGCTGCCCAGCCTCCCGTTTTACTAGCATTATAATCTTGTGCAAGCCAGGTGACTTCTCTGTGTCTCAAATTCTTCATCTGTATGAGAGGGATAATAGTAGGAGTTATTCGTGTAAGACGCTTCAGAATGTTGCTTCTGGAACATTACAGTACTCCACAAATGTTAGCTCCAATTAATCTTCACATTTAACACTTGACACTGAAAAATAAGTTATTTTTCAGGAAGATTAGTCAATCCATTCTATTGAAAATTCTCATATGAAAACATAAACCTTTTTTAAAAGTGTCTGGCTAAATAAAACAAATTACCCTCTTAATTTGATCTGCCAGTCAACAAGGGTACATGGAGCTTCTGTTGTGAAATGGTGTATGGAATACCCAAAATAAAAAATATCATCACAAACCTTAAACAGCTATCAGTCACGTTGGGTAGACAAGACTTATCTACTCACTTAGGTTTCAACAAGTGCTCTAGAATATTTACATGTTCAGTACAGTGAATTGTCACAACCACATAATTAAATTTATACGCATCACCCAGTAAACGGCACAGTGATGAAGAAAAGCTGAACACATAAATCAAACAAACAAAAAATGCCCAGAAATGTTGCTAACGTATATAATGCTAGTAGTAATATTTCTAACAACGGTAGTAACAGTAGTAGAAACTGGCGGGACACATGTAAGTAGCTTCTCTTATAGCTCCAGACAAGTTATTTACATACTTAGCAAAGTTATGAAATTCTATCATCTATAATCTTTTCAACCACAAACCATTCATTTCTTGTAAACCTCCCATGTATTCCACAGGGTTGCTGAAACACAGCAGAGTGTGAAGGAGAAAACAACTACTCCCTCTACGTTTTCTTTAAAAATAGAAAATTCTGATGAGAATCTGCAACACAGGCCAAGATATGTATTATGGTTTCACACACGTTCTCAGATTTGGCTTTCTTTTTTTTAACCCCAAGTATCATATGGAAGGAAATACGTCCTGATAGCTGAGAGAATCAATATCCTTTACTACATCTGTGGAAAATGCAGTGATTGTGGATAGTTTTTGTAGGGTTCATAATACTTATTTTAATCCACACATCCTCCCACCTAGAACATCACTGCCTTGAGATAAAACTGGCTAATGACCCATTAACTGACCTGTTTTCTTTCTTTCATTGAGCTTTAAAACGCAGCGCTCTCTCCAGTGTTCAAAGAGATATATTTGTTTGAGCCTTTGTGTATATTATGTATCATTAAGAAAATTACAAAGAACTTGATGAAAGCTCAAGGCAAACTCTTAAAATAGAATTTGTCATGTCAAATTCCTGCCTCCTTTGAGCTAAAAAAATTTTAAAAAGAAAAAAAAGAAGAAAAAGAGTGAGGGCCATTAGGAGGATAGCAGGTAGTAAAAGCCTGTTTAATGTAACATCAATTGTGGAGAAAATATTAGGTACAATTACATAAGGATTGCATGAGAGGGAGCACCTTGAGAAGCGTAATTTAATTAGAATGAATTTATGAGAGAGATCCTGTGCCATTAGACAAAGGGAAGGCGGTAGTGTTGTGCGTCGCACTCTCCTTTCACAAGAGAATTTTAATGAGTTTCCACACAAAGTATTTCAGGTAAAATATTTGTAGCAAGTGGGAATAGAAATGTAGTGCAAAGCAAAAACTGTCAAGAGGCTCCAGTGGCAATTTCTGAATTAAGAGTATTTCATAAAATACTTGAACATTGGTATTCCTTAATGATGATTTTGGTGAACAGCTATCACAGCAAGGTAATCCTTTCCTTTCTTCTTTAAAAATCAGATGCCAGTGCATTCTTTAGTCTGTCAGTGCACATCAAGCTGTGCATGTGACTCCCATCTTGGATGTGTGATACGTCACACCCAACTTTAGTGTTGCAAACTCATCATCTGTCCTGATACTCCAGAATGGTAGATGCCAATGATGACTTCAGATTGAGATTTGAAATCTCAAAATTGAGATTCAAAACATGCCATCGAGGCATGTTTTCTGGTTCTGATGAGAGGGAATTAAAGTGTTACCTCCCTATAGTAACTGTGGTCATTAACTTTATCAAGGTTCTTTTAAATAAAAATTCAAGTAGGTGAGAAGGAAGGAAAGCACTATGTGAAATTGGGGAAAGGAGGATGCAATAAAAGATATAACCTTGGAGCACATGGGTGGCTCAGTTGGTTAAGTGTCCGACTTCGGCGCAGGTCATGATCTCGCAGTTTGTGAATTCGAGTCCCGGGTCAGGTTCTGTGCTGACAGCTCAGAGCCTAGAGTCTGCTTCAGATTCTGTGTCTCCCATTCTCTCTCTCTGCCCCTCCCCTGCTCATGCTCTATCTCTCTCTCTCAAAAATAAATAAATATTAAAAAAAAAAAAGACACAACCTTAACCTTGGTCAAAATATGTTCAGTAAGACTCCAGGAAATCACATTCATATAAGATTTCTATGGAAGGGTTTTTTTAAAAACCAACAATAGAATGCTTCATTGTTTAAGGATTTGTGTCTGTTCCTCAGAAGGTATGTTTTTGGGATTTATTGCAAGTAATTCTGTTAATCTTTTCTAGGTATTTTGGCATGCCAGGTGGTTAAAGAAGGATGACATATACCAGGTCTATGGAAATGCCATAAATTATTACATAGTAATATAAGTATTTGTGGTATCCATGACTAACTTTTAGAATGGCAAAGTTATAAATATCTATACAGTCTATGTGCAGTTGTTACCGATTATTGTGGCATTAATGTGTAAAGAATATGTTTTGTTTTGTTTGTTTTCCACACTTGAATTTTATTTATAAAACAAAATTTTTATATTTGCACAGGAAAATTAGCAGGGTGTAAATTAAAGGCCAAAGGGAAAAAGAAACCCTCAATAGGGGAGAATATTTTAAATGTCTTGCAGGGAATGGAAGAAAAAGTTTTGCTTAAAAATTCCACCATATGCTAACTATATACAGCACTTCAAGTTTATTTATTGTTAAAGCCTCATGTAAATCACGTCATTCTGAAAGTCATGGAAACTGCACATTTGTGCATTAAACTATGTAAACAACAAAAACTGGTCATCCATCCAATTGTTGCTTCACTTATTTTGAATTATAGTGCAATTTTGTGGAGAGTGAAATGGGGATTACACAATATAGCGATTTCCTGTAACACCTACATTTTTGCTGATCTAGCAAGGTCTGTTGGTATGAGAGCTTAACCTTTATTTTATTTCAAAATGTGTTTTTTATTCTGAGATCCATTGGTGCCTATGGTTTCACTTTTCTCCATGAGCCACATGTTAAAGCCTGCCTTGTCTAAATGAAGGAGTCAAGTGGTAGAAAAGACATTGTAGGCAGGGGAATTTTCTACTGGAATGAGTTCAGAAATACTTTGAACTTATCAGTAATATTATTAATAGGGAGACAGTGTAAATGCTAACACTTCAAATGCTCAAGTGTACATGTCAAAATTAAAGCATGAAGTTACATGAGACCGCTCACCACCCTCCTTTGTTTACAAAACAGATCTATCATTTATACCTGACTTGTCCCTCTCCCCTTTTTTCTCTGCCTGTTCAGTGTCTGGAGTGCTCAGTTCTTCCTCTGCCTGTAGAAATCCTGCTCAGCCTTCAAGCTGCCTCCAACCTTTTGTGGAATAAGGCAGGGAATACATGTTTCTTCTTCTGCCCAGCCTCCCATGATTAGCTTTCTTTAAAAAAAAAAAAAGTTTTAGCATTTATTTATTTTTTGAGAGGCAGAGAGAGACAGTATGAGCAGGGAAAGGACAGAGAGAAAGGGAGACACAGAATCCAAAGCAGGCTCCAGGCTCTGAGCTGTCAGTACAGAACCTGATGCGGGGCTCGAACTCACAGTGAGATCGTGACCTGAGCCGAAGTCAGGCACTTAACCGACTGAGCCACCCAGATGCCCCATGATTATCCTTCTTCCTTATCCTTTTACCTACTGCCCATGCCTTAGGTTGCCATATGGTAGTTTAGTCTGGTTTGCATTTGTATTTAAATGAATGAGAGTTGGTCTTCCACACTGGATCTGTTTTCTTAGTGCATGTGACAGCTCTGTAGTGGTGGATACTCAATAACTATTGTTTGGACTGAAAGGGGAAAAATGAGAGTAATCTATTTCAGTAGGAGCCAGACCATAAAGTGGTGAGGATACGTTTAGGGAAATCTGTACATCTCCAGGATCATGGCCAGTTGCCAGGCTCCAATGGGACTGTTTGACCTCATGTCTCAGGGTAGATTTTAAGGCGCGTGCATTTGCTGGTGCCTGTGAATACTCATTTTTGACCAAAGAAGTTGTTTCTTTGCAGATGTTCCTATGAATCCCCCCTTCCATAAATTCTAAAGGATTTTGTTTTCCCCACCAGCTACCTAGCAATTTATGAACAAGGGCCTTTCTTCAGACAGGTCTCATCAAAGTGACCTCCACTTTCCCTCCGGCCCCCCTCAAAGTGGATCTAGTCTAGAAGAAACCTCTGATTTGTTTACTGTCTTCAGATTTTTATCTATGTGAGCACAGGCTCAAAGGATCAGGGTTAAACTTAGGTTGCGATGAGTGAGCTGAAGCTGGTTAGCTGATGGACTCCCAAGTTATTCAGGCTTGAGCTGATTCACACCTCAATCTTCGGAGGTTGTCCTGGGCCACAGAACTTCCAGGGTCAGTCTGACCCGTACATCCATTTGGATTTAGAACATGCATGTAAGGCACCCTAAAGGGTAGACCCTGAGATCAGGCACAGCAGGAGGACCACCCTTTTTTTTTTTTTTTTTTTTAAAGTGCCTTTACCGTGTAATCCTAGATGGCTTGTGAAGGGAGTTTCCTTTTATTTGTCTCTATCTTCATTTCTTATAAAGACAAAGAAGCAGACATGCACTCATGTTTGGTTGAATTTCTAGTTGTGGATGTTTGTCAGTACCGTATCTGCCTTGGCCCGCCGTACGGACCCCTCGGGTTGATGCAGTTACTGAAGATAATGAAGCTGTGTGGACATTGGATACTGGGCTTCACTTAGTAGAACAAACTTAGCTGCTGTTCTTACCTCCCAGGGCCGGTGAGTTGTGGACAGCAGCAGCCTGCGGTTCTGTTGCTGTGAGAGCATTCCTCTGGCCTGCGCAGGAGGATCCTGCAAACACTTAGGTAGAGCTGTTTTCTCTCAGAGCATGCTCATTCATTCACTCAGCAACTAGTCTCCCCATCCCCACTCTTGTAGGCACTGAGGTTGCATTCTCCTAGCTCAAACATAATTTTCCTAGTGCTACGACACATGGTTGCTTTAAAGCCCATTGCCAATTATAAGTTTATTTTGCTGTCGACTCAGGTGTGCCCTCAGTGGCTACCTTATGAAGCCGTGCCATTATTTTTCCCCTTCGACAGATGAGGAAACTGAAACACAAGAGGTGAATCAATTTACTCCGGGTCATGCTGCTAGTATGTAAGTTGTAGAGCTGGATTGGAACCTGGCTAGTCTTCAACTCTGAGTCTGTACCCTTCTATTTTTATTTATTTATTTTTTGGTACTCTTGATACTATGCTAAGTTGCCTAAGACTTTTAGAAAGCCTTAGCCTAAATGATACATAGCATTGCAACTTTTCTAAAAGTTCCTTTAACAGATTTTCTGAAATGCTAGCTCTCAGAAATGAGGCTTTCTCATAGGTATTGTAATGATGATATCAAAATACAGAAAGTTTTAGAATCATGCAAACTCACAGTCCCTGGAGTGATCTAGCCCCTGGATTCTTCATTTTAAAAATGTGAAAGTTGGAGGCACCTGGTGGCTTAGCCAGCTAAGCGTGTGACTCTTGATTTCAGTTCAGGTCATACTCTCACGGTTCATGAGCCTGCTTGGAATTCTCTCTCGCCCTCTCTCTCTGCCCCCACCCCTTACCCGACCCCCTCAAAATAAATAAATAAAACATTAAAAAATATTAAAATGTGAAAGTTGAAGGTTGGGAGGTTATGAGACTGGCACAGCTCACACCCTCGGTTATCAGAAGAGATGGGACCAAGAGGTTTGCAGAAAGAACTGAGAACCGCAGTTCACTGTGGTGTTTATGTCACTGTGGACATAGGTCTCAATATTTTACATCAATTCTTAGTTTTACAATATTCAACAAATGTCCTACAGTAAGGTTTTACTCTATTTTGTAGGATTTTGTAGACACAAAATTCATTTATTTGTAACTTAAAATTTGTTTTTAATGTTTATTATTGGGGGGGGGAGAGAGAGAGAGAGAGAGAGAGAGAGAGAGAGAGAGAGAGAGA